>NC_064253.1:31838419-32144878 GCF_003254725.2 Canis lupus dingo | reverse complement strand
TAGTGCATTTGACAAAGGCATGAGGATTATAAAGGATGGGAGGCACCCTCAAGCTCTGACAACCTTAAGAAAGAATAGGAGGAAACATTTATTAGAAACTAGAGAAGAAAATAAATAGAAAGGTTGCAGTCACTCCAAGGTCAACCACACACCTCCCTGGTACTTTATCTTTCAGTGTTCCTCATTGGCCAAAACCAAAGAGCCAGAGGGCAAGAGAATCCAATGTGTTTCCTGTAGGGTAGAGAGAAGAATGGAGAACTATTGAGAAAGTTGGGTAGTGGATCTTAATGAGCAAATGAATGATAGCTCAAAGTCTTTAATAAAATTTTTTTTTGTCTAAGCTTTAGACTTCCATCCTAAATTCTGGAGAGTAGGAAAAACACAATTCAGCAACATGCAACAAATAATTACACAAAATGAGAAATGTTACAGTAGAAATGTAAATGAATCACTAAGGAAACATGGAGGATGAAATTAAAACTCCATTTGGAAACTCAAGACAGGGCTTTTCGTAATAGAAAACATTCATCATTTGCATTGATTATTAAGGATAAGTAGGTGTATTCATACAGGTCACGAGAGGATATCATTTTATAGAAGTAAGTTTCTATTAGGCCTTATGAGTAAAATGAGAAACTAAAGTAGAAGATAGCTTGTCTTTTATTTTATTCATGATGGTTCTGTCTCCAATTAAAATTGTATTCTTTTTTTATTTATCCATCAAAAAAGGATAGTCAGACCTGTTTAGATATTTGAATGCTAAATACTTTTCTCCCTTCCCTTCTTGTCTCATATTTGAATGAACAAATGATACTGCATGCTTGCTGCCTCCCTTATCTTTAGTAAGGAAGTTCAATCCATGGAAATCTGAGCCCATAAGAACATTAACCCCCATCCCTATCCCATGCCCATACACAATTAGAAACATAGTCTTTGCTCAAGCCATTTCAGACTAGCTTGGGTGGCTATCCTCCTCTCCTACAGAAACCTCAATATGTGAGTAAGAGATCTTTTTGCATCTCATTAGGGATGCATGGTATCATCAGTCTGGACACCCAGAGTAATTATGGGTGGGATAGAGATTACCCTTATACTCTGTGGACAACCAGTAAAACACATTCAGCAAAAACAGTAATATAGAAAAGAATTAACTGAAAACCTTATCTTAAAAAAAGACAACTGATAAATTTTAATATGCCTAAGTGAAAGAAAATCTCCGAAGAATAATTAGGCCTTTGTTGTCATCTACAGGGTATACAAGAGACTTAAATACATTCTTTAACCATTGTACTGAGAATCAAAATTATAATTCCATTTATTCATTGCATGTTTCCCAATACCCAGTGCTTAATCATCCTTCTATATCTGGGATCTTGCCCTCACACCAGGCTGTCCCATCCACTTGCTCCCCAGCCCTTTCCTGTTCTGATACACTGTCAGAAATTCTGTCTTTTTAATCTTGTTTTCAATGAAGTGGTTAATAATTCAACCTTCTTTGCTAAGGATGCCTAAACTCTCTCTGCTAATTGCTGACTTGTTTTATGATAAGGTCAAGCTCATTATAAAAGCAAACTTGATTCCTAAATGATATGCTGAAAAATGGGTAAAGTGTCAAGAAGGGGTTAGGATTTTTACATATGGAGACCTCTCTCTAAAACTAAAATGACCCTAGCTTTCCTGATAGCTACAAACTGAATCACAATATCTTTTCTTCCCCTGAGTGGGAGTAATCCTGTGCCATCTACTTCCAACACAGACCCCATTCCCCACCCTAAAATCCACTTTCCAGCTTCTCCTTCTAGTCTCCTTTGTGTTGACTTGTAGGGACTACTATTGCTACATTGTTTACACTTCAGCAGTCTGAAAGTTTGAGAGAAAATAGTGTTTTGGACTTTTTGCACCTAGTGCCATTGTGAAATGATGCCCTCAGTTACTAAATTGCTTTTCGGATTCTTGCAAGTCATTTATTCTTTTTTCTTTTTCTTCAATTTTCTCTGTGTTCTCATTGTTTAACATGGGCACAATAGTCTTACTCTAGTACCCCAGCAATCTTGTTTAGTTTCACAAGACAATATTATTATAGTGTTTTGAAGCCTTTAAAGATCGTATAATATTGGTCTTGATTTTTTTATTGTATCTTTGGCAAATGTACATAATTCATGTTTTTTTTCACAGAAGTTATTTTATTATAATTGAAATTACTACTGATTTTCCCATTTTTTCCTATATTACATTAAGATACTCCATTCTCATGAATGGCAAAGCAACGGGACCTGAAAAAATGTTTTGAACTTTTTATCCATGTTAGAAAATGAGCATCCATCCTGCTTACGAGTACCAGTGAACATCACACATAAATACCATTGCCTTACATGTAGGTCAAAGGTATAAATAATGAGATCAGGTTAATTTATCCCATGAAAGCAAGAAGAGGACAATTAAATATTGAAAAAGTTACCTCTATATAAGAAGTACGTAAGATATGCAGAATAGTAATGTAATAGATTTTCAAATATAAAAATAAATGTGAATGATAGCAAAAGGCTTTTTAGAACTTTTATTCACCAGTATGATTTTTTTAAAAAAGATTTTATTTATTTATTTGAGATAGAAAGAGAGAGAGCACTAGTGCAAGGCAGAGGGAGAGGGTGCAGCAGGCTCCCCACTGAGCAAGGAGCATGATGCAGCAGCTTAATTCCAGGACTCTGTGATCATGACCTGAGGTGAAGGCAGACACTTAACTGACTGAGCCACCCAGGCGCCCTAGTAGTAAGATTAATAGGGAATAAGAATTGAAAGAATTCCTCCATATGAGTATATCAAATTAATATAAGGAAAACTATTTTTAAAACCCAACAAAACCTTATTTAAATAATTCTAGAATAATTTCTATAATTTAGGAACTTGTATCTCCTCTCTGTTTTATTGAAATACCTAATACTTAAAAAAAAAAAACAACCAAAACCAAAAACTCTATTAGCTTTTCCCATTTTATAAATTGAAGTGAATAAAAATATTTCAGAAATTTAAAAAGTTCCCTTCAAGTAACTAGAAATATCTTAGTTCAGATTTAAGGATATACGATATAAACACTAAACATCCAACAATAACATTGTTTCTTTTTTTTTTCAAATATACTTATTTTTAAGCCAGTAGGTTTTTTTTGTTGTTATTTTCTTTCTCAAACTCACTTATTTGTGCTGAGGCAACAGTTCTGAAGGTGGCCTTTACAGACAGTAGCTTAAAGAAAGTATATCAGGAAGCTTAATAATTCAAGAGAGCAGAAAACACTCCGTTAATTCTCACAGAAAGGCAAAACAGCAGCAAACTTGAGTAAGGAAAGTTTTTCTTTTAAGAAGGTATTAGGAATATCTTTCTTTCTGATGAAACTTCTAAAATTCATTGTCAGCTTTCTTAAATTAATATAATGGAATATCTGTCAAACTTTATAGAATAAAAATTGCTGTCAAGTGGTGGCAAAGAACACTCTACAGAATTATAGTTTCTAGAATATTACATACATGTATATTAAAAATACATGGAATTTTATCTTATTAATACAGACTATAAATTCACTTAATATAGTGCCATTGCTTTTGTTTTATGATCTTTGTCATGAAACTGCCTTGTACTTCAGTGAATGCCTCATATATTTGTGCAGTTAAATAGGCTGCTTCATCTTGACCTTTGGAGAGTCTATATTGAGTTGGGGGCTTATTTCATTGCTTTTACCATTTACAACTCTGTCTTCCAATGGCAAGGGTGTTTCAAATGTTGCCTAATCAAGCATGTACCTTTACTGAAAGGTCAGACTACTAAAATGCCATATATCAAGGATTAAAATTATGATTCATCACTCCCATGCAAGAAAATCTAATTAGAAATGTACAGCATTCATTCTCTTGGGTCAAAGTTGGACATGAATATCACAGTACTTCTTTGAGAACTATAGCTTTCACATACTCGTAAGCAAACCTTTCTCCACACCTTTGTTGACAATATCATTTCTCTTAATATTTTGTACATTTTTTCATGGACTTTTAAATATCCTTTCAGATTGTTCTTTAGGAGGTCTCTGTGACAAGACTAAGAAAGCAAATCCAGAGAATATTATGTTATTTTGTGGTTCAACTCAGGACCCATGTCCCCGAGGAATATGCCATTCTTCCATTCTCAATTCCACAAAACCAAAACAACAAATTCTGCAACATACATGCGAGGAGCAGAAATGAGCAAGTCTCCCGCCTTGCCAGGAGGTTGATCAAAACACAATCTTGGAGAAAACTATGTAAAATATTTAGAAGGCATAATGACAGAGGTGCCAGACAGAAAAAGACACTTGGTCCTAAGCAAAAGGAAATAATAGATTCATTTATTTATAGCTACTTATATTTTATGAACTTCATTTTTATTACTTAAGATTATATTTTGGAGATCATTTTATAGATTGCATAATCTGCTACATTCTTTTATAACTTATGAAATAAGCTATAAATTGTATAGCTCTACCACAATTTATTTAGCCTCATATATACTATATGAGTATAAACTGATGAACCTATACTGATGAACATATATGTTGTTTCAACCTTTTAGCATTATTAAAAAAAAAGAGTAAATGTTATTTATGTGTGTTTTTCAACACAGTTCATTATTTTATTTTAAAATATAATGTAGTTTTCATAAGAGGATAAAATCATGACTCATATGCAGATGTTAAAATATTATTAATTATTAACATTAAATTTAATAAACATTAATAATAAAATATTAACATTTGAAATATTATATTTAAATTTAATTTGCCAACATATAGTATAACACCCAGTGCTCATCCCATCAAGTGCTGTCCTTAGTGCTGGTCACCCAGTTACCCCATCCCACCACTGGCCTCCCTTTCTGCAACCCTTTGTTTCCCAGAGTTAGGAGTCTCTCAGAGTTTGTCTTCCTCTCTAACTTCTGCATTCAATTTCCCCCCTTTCCCTTCTAGTTCCTTTCACTATTTCTTATATTCTATATTTAAGTGAAATCATATATAATTGTCTTTCTCTGATTGACTTATTTCACTCAGCGTAATACCCTCCAGTTTCATCCATGTTGAAGGAAATGGTAGGTATTCATCCTTTCTGATGGCTGAGTAATATTCCACTATATATAGAATCTTCTTTATCGAAGGATATTGTGACTCCTTCCACAGTTTGGCTATTATGGACATTGCTGCTATGAACACTGGGGTGCAAGTGTCCCATCATTTCACTACATCTGTATCTTTGGGGTAAATACCCAGTAGTGCAATTGCTGGTTGTAGGGTAGCTCTATTTTTAAGTTCTTGAGGAAACTCTACCCAGTTTTCCAGAGTAGCTGCACCAGCTTGCATTCTCACCAACAGTACAAGAGGGTTTCCCCTTCTCTACATCCTCGCCAACATTTGTTGTTTCCTGTCTTGTTCATTTTAGCCATTCTCACCAGTGTAAAGTGATATCTCATTGTGGTTTTTATTTCCATTTCTCTGATGGCAAGTGATGTGGAGCATTTTCTCATATGCTTGTTGGCCATGTGTAGGTCTCCTTTGGAGAAATGTCTGTTTATGTCTTCTGCCCGTTTCATGATTGGGTTGTTTTTTCCTTTGCTGTTGAGCTTGATAAGTTCTTTATGGATCTTGGGTACTACTCTTTATCTGATAGGTCATTTGCAAATATCTTCTCCCATTCTGTAGGTTGTCTTTTAGTTGTGTTGACTGTTTCCTTTGCTGTGCTGAAGCTTTTTATCTTGATGAAGTCCCAATAGTTCATTTTTGGTTTTGTTTTCCTTGCCTTCATAAATGTGTCTTGCAAAAAGTTTCTGTGGCCAAGTTCAAAAAGGTTGTTGTTTGTGTTCTCCACTAGGATTTTGATGGATTCTTGTCTCATATTTAGATATTTCAACCATTTTGAGTGTATCTTTGTGTGTGATTGTAAAAGAATGGTCCAGTTTCTGCACGTGGCTGTCCAATTTTCCCAGCATCATTTATTGAAGAGACTGTCTTTTTTCCAGCGAATATTCTTTCCTGTTTTGTCAAAGATCAATTGACCATAGATTGAGGGCTCATTTCTGGGTTCTCTGTTCTGTTCCATTGATCTATGTGTCTATTTCTTTTGTATGTCTATTTTTGTGCCAGTACCATATTGTCTTGGTGATCACAGCTTTGTAATATAGCTTGAAGTCCAGCATTGTGGTGCCTCCAGCTTTGGTTTTCTTTTTCAACATTCCTCTGGCTATTTGGAGTCTTTTCTGGTTCCATACAAATCTTAAGATGATTTGTTCCAACTCTCTGAAGAAAGTCCATGGTATTTTGATAGGAATTGCATTGAATGTGTAAATTGCCCTGGGTAGCATAGACATTTTCACAATATTTATTCATCCAATCCATGAGCATGGGATGTTTTTCCATCTCTTTGTGTCTTCCTCAATTTCTTTCAGAAGTGTTCTGAAGTTTTTAGGGTATAGATTCTTTACCTCTTTGGTTGGGTTTATTTGTAGGTATCTCATGCTTTTGGGTGCAATGTAAATGGGACTGATTCCTTAATTTCTCTTTCTTCAATATCAGTGTATAGAAATGCAGCTGATTTCTGTACACTGATTTTGCACCCTGCCACATTGCTGAATTGCTGTATGAGTTCTAATAATCTTGGGGTGTGGTCTTTTGGGTTTTCTATATACAGTATCATGTCATCTGCGAAGAGGGAGAGTTTGACTTCTTCTTTGGCAATTTGAATGCCTTTTATTTCTATTTTGTTGTCTAAATGCTGAGGCTAGGACATCTTGTACTATGTTGAATAAGAGTGGTGAGAGTGGGCAACACTGTCATGTTCCTGATCTGAGGGGAAAGGCTCTCAGCTTTTCCTCATTAAGAATGATATTTGCAATAAATAAAATCTTTTAAAAAAGGGGATCCCTGGGTCGCTCAGCAGTTTAGTGCCCCCCTTCAGCCCAGGGCATGATCCTGGAGTCCCGGGATCGAGTCCCACATCAGGCTCCCTGCATGGAGCCTGCTTCTCCCTCTGCCTGTGTCTCTGCCTCTCTCTGTGTGTGTATCTCTCATGAATAAATAAATAAAATCTTTTTAAAAAGAATGATATTTGCTGTGGGCTTTTCATAAATGGCTTTTATGATATTTGGGAAATGTTCCCTCCATCCATACACTTTGAAGAATTTTAATCAGGAATGGATGCTGTATTTTGTCAAATTCTTTCTCTGCATCTATTGAGAGGGTCATATGGTTCTTGTCTTTTCTTTTTTAAATGTGATCTATCATGTTGATTGTTTCATATATGTTGCACCACCCTTGCATCCCAGGGTCGTGGTGAATAATCCTCTTTAATAATAATAATAATAATAATAATCCTCTTAATGATCCTATTGGCTAGTATCTTGGTGAGAATTTTTGCAACATGTTCATCAGGGATATTGGTCTGTAATTCTTTCCAGTGGGGTTTTTGTCTTGTTTTGAAAATTACATTTTAATAGGACATAAAGAAATAGGTATGCCCTTTAGTATATGTATACATTTAGCATACATATCATACCTGTATCTACTTACTGATATAATTATACATACTTAAATCATTTGTGTCAGACAAACATTTCACTGCATGGAATTAAATGGATATGGAAGACTTCATTCAAGATTATTGCAGTAGGCATCAAAACTATCCCACTAGAGAGAGAGAGACTGAGCTCCATTAATACAAAAGTTGAGAATGCTTGGGTGAGCTGGTGGAAAAATATTAGGATGGACATTAGTAGGGAGCTTGAGCATATGATTAAGCCTTTCTGTGTTTTCTAATTGGTACTTATGGAAGTTAGGCTCCTACCCTCCCACAGAGAGCAGGGGATAGAGGCCCTAACTTTCCTGATGATTACATTTCAAAGGAATTGTTCCCATGTCCTTAAGAATGACAATCCTCAGATATGAAACTGGTAAGAGGCTGGAAGAAGATTTACATCTCAAAGAGGGAGGGACATAATTTACACTTGCAAGTTTTCTAGAGTAAATGCTTTAAGGAACCTAAAGTCAGGAAGAATCCTATCTAAAGTTTAGTCAAGGTGAGGAGAACACTAAAGTTATCTTGGTCAGATGTTATGCAAGCTTATAATAAATGTTATGCAAGCTTAATTTTAACATATCCCCCTGAGTCTCTTTTTAATGCTCACACCTGATGTGGGCATTTTTCATTTTTTTCTACTGTCCAACATCTGACCTCCATCCATTTCTGCATCTCTGGTGATCAAAACTGATAATATCCGTTCTCTACTCTCCTAGCCTTCCATGTTTGTAAGACTTAGTATATTCTGCAGGTCGAAGTCAGGTCTGCCTACCCCATGACTGAAATCACAAATTAGGTGAACAGTGGGAGATTAACATAACCAATCTCAGAAAGCATGGCAGCAGGAGCCACATCTAATTGCAAGTGGGTAAAGTAGTGGAAGTAATAGCTCAGTGTCTAGAAGTACAAGCTGCCGGGAGTGAATTCAAGGGAAATTATTTGGTATTATTATTGCATTTCTCTTAGATATATCTCCCAAAATTGGTTCTTTGATTTTTCTGAACGCTTGGGACACGCCTCTTTTAATAATTTCCTTAACTATTTGTTAGAGTATGTTTCCAATACTTGCAACTAATAATCCAACATTATTCTACAGAGCAACTTCTTCTACAACAAGATAAAAACTTTATTTTTTTAAGAAGGAAAAAAATATATATACCCTATCTTATATATCTCTACCTTAGTGGGGATAAATCCACACACATGCATTCTAAAATAATTTATTTTTTCAACACATTTAGTTTTGTGGTTGTTTTAGTTTTCCAGAATGCATTTTAAAATGAGTTTACAGGCTACTCCTATAATTATTAAAAAATAACAAAATGCCAGTGTGACAATTTGAATGGTCTGTATTGACAAGTCTATGAGTTCCTCCACCTTATTAGTATATTTTCAAAATACAAAGAATATGAGATTTTTATTGGAAGTTGTAATTGTTCACACTGCTGGCAATTTCAAATAAATGCTTCAAGTGAAAACTTTATAAACAAGCTTCAAAGTTGTAAATATAAATAATCTTCCTGATGACTCAGCCATTTAGCAGTTACTCAGTTTACTTAAAAAGCCAACAGAGAGATTATTTGAAAGGAATACACCTCTTCCTCTTCCTTAATTTTATTTTAATTACCTAAGTACTTGAGGGGCTTCAAAACATTGACTCATCTGTATTACACTAGCTTGAACTCTGTGCCATTTAAATGCTTCTTTTTGCAGCATTTGATTTTTATTGTTTGATTTTTTAAAACTGTTGGTAAAATACACATAAAAAATACACAGTTTTAATCTTTTGTAAGTGTACATCTACACTTATACATAAAATATATTCACCTTAGTGTGTAACCATCGCTAACATCTATCTTTAGAACTTTTTTCTTCTTTAAAACAAACTGTGGACCCCTTAAGCAAATCCCCATTTCCTTTTGAACCCAGATTATGGTAACTACCATTCTGTTTTCTTTCTGTATGAATTTTACTGCTCCTTGTACCTCATATAAATGGAATCATATACTATTTGTCTTTTTCGACTGGCTTATTTCACTTAGCATAATGTCTTTAAAGTTCATTCATGTGGTAGCATGTGTCAGAATTGCAATCCTTTTCATAGTTGAATAATTTTCCATTTTATGAGTGTATCATATTTTGTTTACACATACAACTATCAATGTACAATTGAGTTGCTTCCACCTTTTGTCAATTGAGAATAATACTGCTATAAACATATATGTACGCTATCCAATCATATCCCTGGTTTCAGTTTATTTTAGGCACACACCCAGAAGTGAGATTGCTGGATCATATGGTAATTTTATTTTTAATTTTTTGAGGAACTGTATAATTGTTTTCTATAGTGGCTGCAACACCATTTTACATTCCCACTGCCAGTGCACAAGGGTTCCAATCTCTTTGCATCATCACCACACTTGTGTTAATATCTTTTAAAATAATGGTTATTCAAATGAGTATGAAGTGGTATCATATTATGGTTTTGATTTTCTTTCCTCTAATAGTGATGTTTAGTACATTCTCATGCACTGCTGACTATTTTGTGTGTCTTTGGAAAAATGTTTATTCATCTTTGGTTATTTCTTAAGTGGGTTTGCTGTTGTGAAATTTTAGTTTTTAGTATATGTGGGATGTCATCCCTAACCAGATAGGCAATTTATAATTTTCTCTCCTATTCTATGGTTGGCCCTTCTGTTCTATAGATAGTAGCCTTTGATGCTCAAAAGTTTTTAATTTTGTTAAAATCCAATGTGTCTATTTTTTGTTGCTTTTGCATATACTTTTGGCATTATGTCCAAGAAAGCATTGTTGAGAGCTTTTTTGGCTTTCAAAGCCTGTGCTTTGGTTTTTGCTTTGGGAGGGGCAGGAGCTTCCTTCTTTGCTTTTGGCACCATCTTCGTGAAAGTCTCCCTGTTTTCACCTAAGAATTTTCTAGTTTTAGTCTCTTAAGTATAGATCCATGATAACTTAAATTCATTTTTGTATACGGTGTTAGGTAAGGTTCCAACTTCATTCTTTTTCATGTGGATTTCCAGTTTTCCTCAGAGCCATTGTTGAAAAGACTGTTCTCTTTTTCAAGATTGTTTTGACTACTTGGGGTTCCTTGAGATTCCATGTAAATCTTAGAATGGATTCTTCTATTTCTGCAAAAGAATATTCTTGGGACTTTTGACTGGGACTGCAATGAATGTGTAGACTGCTTAGAACAGTGTTGATAACAATACTGAGTTTTCCAACCACCGAACATGGGATGACTTTCCAATTATCTACGTTTTCTTAATTTCTTTCAGCATCATTTTGTGATTTTCATTTTACAAATCTTTCACCTACCCCGGTTAAGTTAATTCCGAAATGTATTATTCTTTTTGATACTATTGTAAATGGAATTAAGAAGGATATGTTACTCACTTTGAGGAAAGACTTTTAAGCTTATTGAAGTTTTATCATAGTAAGGTGTCAAGAAGTAAGTGAGAAAATTGGAAACATAATTCAGATCTTCTGTTTGCAGGTCCAGTTCATCTTTCTGTTACATTTTAACACTACAGCCTGCAATATTATTAATTTTACATGAAAGAAAGTAGTAGCTGAAATATTAGTCATTTAGCATCAAAGGACATTAATGTTGTAATGTTTTCCAAATTTTGTCAACTTACTATAGAGAAACTTTATGAGAGAATTATAATAACTATTCTACCTAGGCAAACTGTGGAAGTAGAACTCAAGTGGGAAAATGACCTAGTCAAGTTCATGCTATATATTGTGAAACCATAGCAAATATAAAAACTAATAAAATTCACTCTGTGAATGAACTCAGAGGCAGCATCTAAAAATGGAGACAGAATTTTCCAAGCTTCTAAAGTTGAAACCATTAAATTCCTATTGAGAAACCCCAAACATTTTCCAAATAATAAAATTGAGTATTATTATTTTCCTGGGTTGAAATATTATTATTGCTGGAATGCAAACAATTAATGCCACTAAAAACTCGAAAAAAAAAACAATGCAATTGCTTTTATTTTTATCTCAATACTCAAAGTAATAATATGCAGCTCACTATAGCATTTCAGAAGTAAAATCTTTAGGACCTTCCAGAACATACTAATGACTAATGAAATGTGTTCTAGTAGTTACCCTTTTTTACTTATTTATTTTAGCACTTGCTCCTTTAAAAAAATGGGATATTATTTGTCACCTATCAAACTGTCTAATATTTCTATAGCTGATCATATGCCATATTTACAACTATTTTGTGAATTTTTTAAGTAAACCTGATTGATCCAAATTTTGTGAATATTAACATGAAACTATGAGTCAGAGCCTCCATAAAATCCATATACTCTAATATTTTTGTAAAATACAAAATGTAGAAATAAGTGTAAGTGATTTCATGAATTATCCATATAAGGAAATATGTTTTCTGTCTTATAAGAGCATAAAGTTGGAAATTTAAAATTTAAAATATACTATGATGCTGAAAAAAATTGAGATTTTTTTCAAGATTAAATTGCTAAAACTATAGCTTCAACTTAAAAATTTGGTTTAAAATATTACATAAGTAAACTATCCTATTTTATAAAGTCCACTAAAGCAAGCATGCTACATACTATGAACATGCACTGAAGGAAGTAGACCTGAAGGAAATATTTAAAAGAATAAATGCTGATAGTCTTTATATATTAGGATTGCAATTCATGTTTATTTTGATTTTCTAGGTTTTAGAAAATTGTTAAAACAATTACATCTTATGTGAAGATCTAAAATCTTTATCATTTATAGATGAATCTTTTATATTTAAAAGTGAATCTTTTAAATTAATGTTGTCTCAGAAATATCAGAAAATCATTTCACATATTATGTATAGTCACTTTATAGGAGTTTCACCCTTAATGCATAAAATACATTTTAAAACTAATGTTTTTTTTTTCTGACAATGTAAAACACAAAGAAGCAAATTTTTAATCCTCCTTCACTTCCATATTTCTACTACTTTGTTTTTCTATAGTTATTTTTCTACATTGACCTCTTCATAATAGTTTTTCTTACATATATAATTAAGAGAAGAAAGCATTATGCTATTTGTTTTTCATATTGAATACTTTTGCTGATAGTTAATAATTCACTAATTGCAGTTTTTCTCTTTGGAGGTAGTGTTTGGATTTCCCTTATGGACTTTAATAGTGGTCCCAGGATTCAGCATTTTTAAATTGAGGTTTCTGTACCATCTACACAGAGTGGAACATCTGAATATTTAATAAGGAGAACTGATTATCTGTGAACTGAAGTTAGCTTTCTTCTTTTCCCTAAAGAGCTTTTTAAAGATTTTATTTTTTATGACTAATACCATTCCTCATATCATATTTAAATTTAGGATCAATTGTGGGATCCCTGGTGGCTCAGTGGTTTAGTGCCTGCCTTCAGCCCAGGGCATGATCCTGGAGTCCCAGGATCAAGTCCTGCATTGGGCTCCACGCATAGAGCCTGCTTCTCCCTCTGCCTGTCTCTGCCCCTCTCTCATGAATAAATAAATAAAATCTTTAAATTTAGGAGCATTTTAAGAAAAGATATTTTAGGTACTTTTCTGTATGGGGACAGGGGAGATAAAACAGAGATTAATTAGAAACAATTATTATTATTATTATTATTATTATTATTATTATTTTTTACAAAATTGCAGTCATTGGAAATTGTTGAATGGAGTAGGCTCATTCCGATGGAGTCTATTACTCAAAAGGCAAATAGAAAATTGAATTCCAAAGGAATAATCACACTGGAATTCTGAATTAACTGGCATCCTTAAATTTCCAGAGTGTCTGAACCTTTATCATTTTGTGCTGACCAACCCACTTCACATAAGCCTAGTGTGTGAGAGCTGGACAGGATAGGGGTTCAGGTATCCTGCATTTCAAATACTTTGTCTTATATATGAAAATTGAGGTTCAAGAAAATAAAGTAACCTGCATATTTGAGCAATAGCATTCTTAAAAAATATTTAATTTACAACTTTAATGTTAAACTATAAATCTAGACAAGTAATTTATGGACATGCTCATTGTTGTCCCCAATTATTGATATAGTTTAAATATGGGCAGTTACTGCATATTCACTCACAGCTCAGTTATATCTTAGCATCCTGCTCAAAAGAAGAGCTTAAATGACTGTCTGAAAGCACTAATCTGAGCAGCTACTGAGACACCAAAGGAACAAACTGAGAATGGCCAAACCATAGATACAAATTGAACCCTGACCCACAATCTGCAGCAACCAATTTTTGCAATTATAGACTGAGTGGTTTTGACTTCAGTCCATAATTAGTTTGCCTATTTTTTCACAAATTGAACTCTGACCTGCAATCTGCAGTAACCAATTTTTGTAATTATAGACTAAAAGTGGTTTTGACTTAAGTCCATAATTAGCTTGCCTATTTTTTCACCCTCTTCCCATTTTAGGACCAATCAGAGAAAGCCAAAAATGCCCCCACCCTTCTCTGCCACCTAAGATGTCTGCTTCTGGTTAGACCACCTCTAGCTTTCCCAGGCTAGCAACCTCCACTCAGAGCATCACTAAAACTCTCCCTTTCTTCCATGATGAGACTTTAAACTACATTGCCTGCTTTTGAGTCTCTCCCAAAATGCAAATAATGACTTGCTTGCTATCGTGAGCTCTGAATAACTTTCTGCCTGTTCTTGCTTGATTGGTCTGTATTCATTTCCACAGTATATTTAATGAGCATAGAATTTATTGTCCAATTCAGACCACTGGTGAGAGCAAAAGAGAATGCTGCTAAAAATAACATCAGGATTCTTGACATAATCATGAGAGTTTCTAGAAAAATTTGGATAGTTGATCTACTTCAGGAAAAACCACGAGAGGCAGGGAGCAAATCCACATTGTGCTTCATTAGATGGAATTAGATACATAGCACATAATTATCAGGTTTTGAGGAATGGAGCAATTTGGGGCTTACCAAAGAGACATACTTTTCCTGGAGTCAGCCCTCTCTCCAAAAACACAACTTCTCTACTGAGAATTTCTCTGAGTAGTTTGTCTTCTGCTCACAAGTGTACCATCTGTGCTTCTCGCCAAAGCACATTTACTGTCCACCCAAGTCCTACCTCTTAGAGTTTCTTTTTTCTCTCTTTTATCTGCTCTGTCATTTTTTAATTCTTTCCTTTCCACATTTCCCAAGCCCTCCTTTCCTTAGGGTCTTTATACATACTTTAAAAACAGCTGGCTGTTTTTATAGTATAAAATTAGATGCTGTATTATGAAATTAAAATCTAGTTGTATCAAACATTAATAGCATTAGTTTTCAACAATAAATGTTCACAATTAACTTTTTTTTGTAAATATGGAGTTGGTAGAGTCTAGTCAAAAAATGAAACTGAGGACAGAATAATTTACATCTGGTGTGTGTGTGTGTGTGTGTGTGTGTGTGTGTGGTGTTAGTGTTAAAACTGACCACTCTTCTTTTGTACAGTAATGGTATATTTCTATTACTTTGCTTTATTTTATTTTTCTAATTCTTTTAGACTATACTGAAGATAAGATGGGCCAATATTTATGCACTGACTGCTTAACTATGTGAATTTTCTTCCACTCCTTGTGATAATAAAATACTTGCTATACATTATTATGGGCTATAGCTCATGTTTGGGTTAATAAGATAATTACAGCCCAAATAGCCCATTCCTATTAACTTCCATATAGTTCTCTTCAATGCAAAGGTCATCAGCACATTTTGACATTCTAATTTAGTTACAGGGCTAAGATTTCCAAAAGCATTGGAATCAGCAGGAGGAAGTGTCAGAGTTTGTCTTTTTCAGAAGTAACACCCCTTAATTAATCATCATACTTCACAACAATAAAATATTAGGAAATGAGGAAGTCTGGATGACTGAACAGAATAGGGCCACATGGTAATTCCATTGAATCATGGTCTGGTTTTAGTCTAAATCAAAGTTTTGAATTTATCACTTGCAAAAAATAAGAAGCGTTTACCTCTTCAAGACACTGCAGGATCTTCAGAACAAGTAATCAAATGATACATATAAAATGGCTGTCACCAAAAAGCAATTCCATCTTTTGTGTGTCTTTAATGTATCAAAATGTCAGGAATTTTGTAGGAAATAAAAGTCAAGTTTCAAATATTTTTTCTATATTAAGTTATTAACTTAAAAATTACATGTATTCTCTGTGAATTTTCTTGTTAGTGTACATAACACAAACTTTGAAGCTATAATTGGATTATGAAAGGACTAACCAAAAGAAAGTTGATTTTTACTGTTACCAAGCAATACTTAAAAAGAGGAAAAATTGACACTTCACAGCTATTTATTTCTCAAGGCTTTTATAGCATTAAGAGCCTAGTTATACTACCCTTCAGCATATAGGCAGGATAATTCCTGCTTAATGAGGAAATGGTTGATTTATCTTAACATTAATAGGTAAAATACAAAATAGAAAGTAAAATCCCTGTTACACACTTGTCTTGGGCATAGGTAGTCTTCACAATCATCATTGTATTGCAGATATCTGAACCCTGATATATTTCTCCTGCAGAAATTTTGAGCAGTACAAAGAATATCTAATCCTTTATTTATTATATTGTTAAAATATACAGAAATCTGGTTGATGTTTCCCAAGTCCTTAATTACTGCAAAGATGCTATTTCCATATTTAGCACCAAACATATCATATACAAAAATCTCACTGTTAAGTCAGCCTTTTCTGTAGTGTATTTTTCTCCCTGTGGGATTTCTGAAATAGTTTCAAAGTTAAATTTTTTCTTGTAACTTCAGAAATTACAGGTTGGGGAATGCAGTGGAGGCCAGACTTTTATCCTCTTCTACAATCTGGCACAGATTCCACAATGTGGAATTGCTTTTGCAGTCAATACTTAATGTATTTTGGACCAACTTCCCTTCTAAATCATACTATGAGTAAATCATATTAACTTTCAAAACTCCTCAGTTAATTCCAGGTCAGGAGCCCATGGTATTTATTGCCTCATACACCATGATCGGATACACTGCCGGGCACACAGTCAGTATACTGTCTGAGAACTGAATGGATTCAGCAGGTAACGCTTATCTCCTGCTCTTTGCCCGGCCCTCCAGAGAGATTTAAACTACCATAATATGAGTCTGGAGGATCCCGGCAGGTCTCTAAGTGGATCCAGCCAACATATATTTTGTGAAGTAAGTAATATTGATTTTTAATAAAAGATAAGACCTTTCTTCTCTAATGTATCTGAGATCTTTCAAAAATTCTATCCTCAAAAAAAGACAGATATACTTCAAGGATATGTTAAGTTTAGCTTGCCCTTAAATAGGTGTCCTTATAAATTTCATGCATACACTTTTAGAGTTGTAATTTGATAAAGCTTTGTTTTTGCTATTCGTTGAATAGTATAAATACCTAAAAGAGCTTCCTAAAATATGCTGCCTTTCATAGAGTCTCGGAATTGCATACTTGATTATTCAGAATAGGAAATTAAAAATATATGCACATATGTAAGAGTCAAGATAGAGTTTGAAAAAATGAAATTACCTTTTCACTGACATTATTTCATAATCAAGAGTTTAAAAGAAATATATACAAGTATAAATTATGAAAAAACATGTAGATAAAATTCTCTTCCTATATGTTTTATCCTTACATTTACTTAAATAAAAAAAATCTATTTCTTACAATTAAGAAATGAAAAAAAATCTATGGATTAAGGGCAACATTTAAAGAATTGAAATCACTCTTTTCACCTATTCTGTTTTATAAGGAGTCAAGAGAATATATAAGGAAAACAAAATAGATCATTCAATGAAATAAATAATTTATGTAATTAACTTTCTTCTATATTTTATCTTAATATGTAACTTTTAAAAGGTTTGTTTGTTTGTTTGTTTTTTTTAGAGAGAGAGAGAGAGAGAGCATTAGCAGGAGGGGCACAGGGAGAAGGAGAGAGAATCTCAAGCAGATTGCACCAAGGACAAAGCTTGACATGGGCTCAATCTCACAATCTGGAGATCATGACCTGAGTAAAATCCAAGAGAAGAGTAGCTCAACCAACTATTGAGCTACACCGTCTAATATGTAATTAATTTTAAAAGCCTATTTTCTTAACCTAATTTTGTAGTAACGTCTTTAGGGTAGGCAGTAGAGATTTTGGGAAAATGAGGCCCCCTTGCTTTCCCTTTGAAGGGAGAGGGCTGGAGAGGAGAAGGCATATGGAAGCCTTGTTTTTTAGAAATAAAAATAATAGCAGAAGACTAACAAGGTCCCAATGTGCCATTACCAAAGGATCCTGACACTAGAAAGATTATTTCCAAGGCATTTCTTAAGTTTTGTAACATCTATGTTTTCTACCTTTCTTTATTCTTGTGTTTAGTAGAAAAAATATATTAGTAAAAATATCTAATTGACTTCATATGTGAAATGACAAATCTTTCATTCAGCAACTAGACTTGGATCAAAACTAACAAATCACTACAAAGTAGTATTTCTCAAATAGCTCTTCAGGCATAATCTATGGGTTTTTTGTTGGAATTCTAAAAAAATAATTTTAACCCTTAAAATTGTGTCATGTGATTACACTAACTCAAATATGTCTTTATGTTTCTGGTCTATAGTGAAGCCTAATTAATATATTCAGATTACTGGAGAAAGTGTCGGGGAAAATCATAGGTGAGCGATGACTTTATACTAAGGAAGGAAAATTTTTTGTTCTAACATGCAATCATTTATTCACTGAATTGAATAAAGAAAAATGTGAGTGAATTAGGCAATCACACACATTAATTGTGGGAAAGCTGAACTCAAACTATCTCATTTCATAGCAATTAGTTCCATTTTTATCCTTGTTTGGGGTGAATTGCCCCTCAGGAATAGTCCATCACCAGGGACTGTCTCTTTCACTTCTGAAACACCTCTCCTCTCTTCCTTCTCATCTTTCACATCAGCAACATCATCCTGGCAGTGTGGCTCTTTCCTCCTACTGGTCAACTCCAAGGACCTCCTACATTATCTACATCCATTCATTCTTTTACCTGCAGACGAGTCTCAACATTCCAGCAATAGCGATTTTTATAAAACAGAAAAACTCTTCACAGATCCCGTGGAAAAGCCTTCAATAGCTTCTCAGTACTCTGGAGATAAATACTGTAAGACTCCCAATGGTCTCTCATGCCCTTGTGATTGAGTTCTTGAACTTTTCCTTCTACCTCATTCTTTTTTTTTTTTTTAATTTTTATTTATTTATGATAGTCACACACAGAGAGAGAGAGAGAGAGGCAGAGACACAGGCAGAGGGAGAAGCAGGCTCCATGCACCGGGAGCCCGACGTGGGATTCGATCCCGGGTCTCCAGGATTGCGCTCTGGGCCAAAGGCAGGCGCTAAACCGCTGCGCCACCCAGGGATCCCCTCTATCTCATTCCTACCAAGTCACAAATATCTCCCTATGCACAGGCCACAGCGGCTTCCTTTCTGATAGACAAATATGACATGAACTTGTCCAACATGACGATCTTCTTAAATTCTGTGTATAGTTTACTTGATTCATTTTAGTGCCTATAGCAAATCTGTTTATTTATTTCAGATTACAAATCTTCAAACTCAAGTCCCTATTATGAGGTATTATGACACAACATAAATTCATGTCATAGTAGTTGTCAAAGTTTATAATTAGACAATTTTTACATCACTGATAACTGACTGCTTCATCCCACTGAAACTTAAGATCCACGAAGTTAAAGGTCATACCTGTATGTGCTCACTGTTGTATCCCTAGAGAGCACACAAGGTCTGAAATAAACTTTACCAAAAGAATGAAAAAAATGTCAAGGGATGAAATTAATTGTGTTACCAAGTTAGTTTTGTACACCTAAATTTTCTTTATTTATAGTTTTCATTTAATTTACAGATTTATACTAATTTTATATTTCTCAATGATTCATAATTATGAATTTATTTTAGTTTATTTTTACATATGTAAATGGCAATATGACACCAACACAATAAGTTCTAGCTATTTTTTTTCCTTTTGAATTGAGTAACTTACTGAAGTACATGAAAGATTTATAGACTAGAAATAAAACACTTAGCTATCAAAGGAGAAACATGCAGAGTTCTCAGGCTTTATTTATTTATTTATTTATTTATTTATTTATTTATTTATTATTGGAGTTCAATTTGCCGACATATAGCATATCACCCAGTGTTCATCCCATCAAGTGCCCCCCTCAGTGCCTGTCACCCAGTCACCCCATTCCTCCCACCCACTTCCCTTTCCACTACCCTTTGTTCCTTTCCCATGGTTAGGTGTCTTTCATGTTCTGCCTCCCTCTCTGATATTTCCCACTCATTTTCTCTCCTTTCCCCTTTATTCCCTTTCACTATTTCTTATATTCCCCAAATGAATGAGACCATATAATGTTTGTCCTTCTCCCATTGACTGACTTCACTCAGCATAATATCCTTCAGTTTCATCCACGCTGAAGCAAATGGTGGGTATTTGTCATTTCTAATAGCTGAGTAATATTCCATTGTATACATAAACCACATCTTCTTTATCCACTCATCTTTCGATGGACACTGAGGCTCCTTCCACAGTTTGCCTATTGTGGGCATTGCTGCTAGAAATATTGGGATGCAGGTATCCTGCCATTTCACTGCATCTATCTTTGAGGTAGATCCCCAGCAGTGTAATTGCTGGGTTGTAGGGTAGCTCTATTTTGAACTCTTTGAGGAACCTCTACACAGTTTTCCAGAGTGGCTGCACCAGTTCACATTCCCACCAACAGTGCAAGAGGGTTCCCCTTCTCCACATCCTCTCCAACATTTGTTGTTTCCTGTCTTGTTAAATTTCCCCATTCTCACTGGTGTGAGGTGGTATCTCATTGTGGTTTTGATTTGTATTTCCCTGATGGCAAGTGATGTAGAGCATTTCTCATGTGCATGTTGGCCATGTCTATGTCTTCCTCTTGAAATTTCTGTTCATGTCTTCTGCCCATTTCATCATGGGATTGATTGTTTGTTTCTTTGCTGTTGAGTTTAATAAGTTCTTTATAGATCTTGGATATAGCCCTTTATCTGATATGTCATTTGCAAATATCTTCTCCCATTCTGTAGGTTGTCCTTTAGTTTTGTTGACTGTTTCTTTTGCTGTGCAGAAGCTTTTTGTCTGGATTAAGTCCCAATAATTCATTTTTGCGTTTGTTTCCCTTGCCTTCACAGA
This sequence comes from Canis lupus dingo, assembly GCF_003254725.2. Lineage (NCBI taxonomy): Eukaryota > Metazoa > Chordata > Mammalia > Carnivora > Canidae > Canis > Canis lupus. Next base: position 32,124,060 of record NC_064253.1, on the reverse strand, counting down.
TGTAACTTGCAGGAAGTTGCTGTGGCCAAGTTCAGAAAGATCGTTGCCAGTGTTCTCCTTTAGGATTTTGATGGATTCTTGTCTCATAGTTAGATCTTTCATCCATTTTGAGTTTATCTTTGTGTATGGTGTAAGGAATGGTCCAGTTTCATTCTTCTGCACATGGCTGTCCAATTTTCCCAGCACCATTTATTGAAGAGACTGTCCTTTTCCAGTCTCTTCAGGATATCCAGAAAGGATATCCTTTCCTCCTTTATCGAATATTAGTTGACCATAAAGCTAAGGGTCTACTTCTGGGTTCTCTATTCTGTTCCATTGATCTATGTGTCTGTTTTTGTGCCAGTACCACACTGCCTTGATGATCACAGCTTTGTAATACCACCTGAAATCTGGCATTGTGATGCCCCCGGCTTCTCAGGCCCTTTATAAAAGAGTAAGAGTATATGGAATTGGCTTAATCTTTAGAAGGACCTGTGCTAGAAGATATAGTCACATTATTTTAAAAAACAATTAATGTAACCTATATTCTATTGCCTTAATTCTTTATCTTTTCTTTTTTTTTAAACTGAAAATTGAGGCAAATTATCCATTGAGAATCTTAAAAATTGGAGGATAAAATCCTCATCATGTCACTGCCAGAAAATCCTAATGACCCTCTGAAACAGATGGTCAGTAATAAATAAAACTTCAGGAGACTCTAAAATAAAGACATACTTCAAGAGGTGATTTGAGGCTCATGCTCATTTTTTGTGTTCTATTTTATCTTGTTTTGATATGCAATCAACTACTTGGAATTAGGCTAAATTTCATAGGTCAGGAGATATACTCCCTCACAAAACAGACTTTACTTCATACACCAGCTAAAAGTTTAGATGTTCTCAAGCCCTCTCATACGACCATCCGGCCATAGAGCCAGCGATTCCCCTCTACCTATGCAAGTTTGATAGTTCACTGGAAAAACTCACAGAACACAAAAAGGCATTATACTTACTATTAATATTTAAAAATAGACTTTATTTTTAGAAGCAATTTCAAGTTCACAGCAAAATTTAATGGAAGGCACACAGATTTTTCATTTACTCCCAACACCAACATATGCAAAGCCACCTCACTGTCAACACCCCACACCAGAGTGGTACATTTGTAAGAACTGATGAACCTATGTTGACATGCTATTATCATCCAATCTCCATATTTTACATGAGGTTACATATTTGATATTGCACATTATACAGCTCTTAAAATATATAACGACATGTGTTCAGCATTATAGTATCATCCAGAGGAATTTTACTGCCCTAAAAATTCTGTCCTCTGCTTATTCATCTCTCCCTCTCTGCTCACCTCTGGAAACTACTGATCCTTTTTTTAAAAGACTATTTTTTAAGCAGTTAGAGGATTGCTATAAAATTGAGATTCAAGTACAGAGATTTCCCATATGGGCACTGCTCTACACATGCACATCCTCCTTCATTATAGATATCACTTACCAGAATGGTACATTCTTTTTTATCAAGGATAAACCTATTTTGAGACATCATAATCACCCAATATCCATAGTTTACCTTAGGGTTTGCTCTTGGTGTTATATATTCCAAAATTTTGGACAAATATATAATAACATGCCTCCATCATTAAAGTATTATTCAGCATATTTTCACCATTCTAAAAATCTTCTGTATGCCACTTATTCATCCCTTTCTCCCAACAAACCTCTGGCAAACGCTGATGTTTTTATTGTCTCTATAGTTTTACATTTGTCAGAATGTCATGGAGTTAGTATTATATGTACAGTATGCAGCTTTCTGACATTGGCCATTTCATGTAGTAATATGCATTTAAAGCTCCTCTAGGGCAGCCCGGGTGGCTCAGTGGTTTAGCACTGCCTTCAGCCCAGGGTTTGATCCTAGAGACCTGGGATTGAGTCTGACGTCAGGCTTCCTGCATGGAGTCTGCTTCTCCCTCTGCCTGTGTCTCTGCCTCTCTCTGTCTGTGTCTCTCATGAGTAAATAAATACAATCTTTAAAAAATACAATAAATAAATAGAAAAAGCTCTTCCATTGTTGTTCTTAGCTTGATATCTCATTTCTTCTTAACACTGAATAATATTCCATTATCTGGATATGCCAGTTTATTTATTCATTTACCTACAGAAAGACATCTTGATTGTTAACAAGTACTGTTAATTATGGAGAAAGCTTCTATAAATAACCATGCACAGGTTTTTATATGGGTGTTTCCAACTCTTTTGGGTAAATATCAATAAGGATGATTGCTTAATGTATGTTGATTTTTGTGAGAATCTGCCAGAATGTCTTTCAAAGTGGCTATACATTTTGCATGCCCACTAACAATGAGTGAGAATTCCTGTTGTTCCAATCTTCACCAGTGTTTGGTATTGTTAATGTTTTGGATTTTGGCCAATCTAATAGGCATGCAGTGATATTTTTGTATTCCCTGATGATATATGATATAGAACATCTTTTCATTTGTTTGATTGTCATTTATATTATCTTTTTTGGCTAGGTGTCCATTCAGATATTTGCTCCATTTTTAATTGAATTGTTTGTGTTCTTGTTCTTCATGTATTGTGGACAATAGTCCTTTATCAGATGTGTCTTCTGTAACATATTTTTCCAGTCTGTGGTTTTTCTTTTCATTCTCTTGACAGTGCTTTCTTGTAGCAGAGATGTTTAACTTTAATGGAATCCAGCTCATCAATTGTTTCTGTCATGAATCTTTCCTTTGGTGTATCTTAAAAGTCAACACCAAACATTGCCATCTGGAATTTCTTCAATGTTATCTTCTAGGAATTTTATAGCTTTACATTTTAAATTTATATCTGTGATCCACTTTGAATTACTTTTGTGAAGGGTATAAGGGTCTGTGTCTAGATTGATTTTTTGAGTGTGGATGTCAAGTTTTACCAGCGCCATTTGTTGAAGATACTATTTTTGTTTTATTGTATTGCCTTTGCTGTTTGGTCAAAGATCAGTTTGCTACATTTATGTGGGTCTATTTCTTGGCTCTCTATTCTGTTCCATCGATCTATTTGTCTATTCTTTTGCCAATACCACACTGTCTTGATTATGTAGTAGTATTATAGTAAGTCCTAAAGTTGGGCAGCTTTAGTACCATAGCTTTGTTCTTTTTCAGTATTATGTTGGCTATTTTGGGTCTCCTGCCCCTCCAAATAAACCTTATAATTAGCTTGTCAATAGCCATAAAATAACTGGCTGAAATTTTAATTGAGATTGCATTGAATCTATACATTAAGTTGAGAAGTATTGAAATCTTGACAATATTAAGACTTGCTATCCATTAATATGGAATATTTCTCAATAAGTTTTTATTTCTTTCATTGATAGTTGGAATTTTTCTTCTGTAGATCTTATACATATTTTGTTATATTTATAGTAAATATTTCATTTTTAGAGTGACAATGTGAATGGTACTGTGGGTTTTTAAAATTGAAGTAGAGTTGACATGCAATGTTATATTAGTTTCAAGTGTACAATATAATGATTCAACAAGTCTATACATTATGCTATGCTTACTAAAAATGTGATACCATCTATATACATCATCACTATTATAATATCATTGCTGTACCTTTTATTCTCAGGACCTATTCATTCCATAATTGGAAACCTATACTTCCACTCTCCTTGACTCATTTTGCCCATTCCTCTTCCCCAATGCTCTCTGGCAACCATCAGTTTGCTCTCTGTATTTATGGATCTGTTTCTGATTTTCATTGGGTGGTTGTTTGGTTTTGTTTCTTTAGATCCTATATATAAATGGAATAATATAGTATTTGTCCTTTTGTCTGAATTATTTTACTTAGAATAATAATCTTTAAAGCTATCCATGTTGTCACGAATGGCAAGAACTTACTCTCATTTCTGGCTGAGTAATATTACATTCTGTGAATGTATGTATGTGTATCACATCTTTTTTTAATCCATTCATCCATTTATCTGTTCATCAAGTGATAGACACTCAAGTTGCTTATGTATTTTGAATATTGTAAATCATGCTGCAATAAACATAGGAGTGTGTATATATTTTCCCATAGTGTTTTCATTTTCTATGGGTAAAAACTGAGAAGAGGAATTACTGGATCATATGGTTTTTGTTTTTAATGTTTTTTTTGGTTGTTGTTTTGAAAGATTTTATTTATATATTCATAAGAGACACACAGAAAAAGGCAGAGACTAGGCAGAGGGAGAAGCAGGTTCCCCGTGGGGAGCCCGATATTGGACTCAATTCCAGGACCTTGGGATCATGACCCAAGTGAAAGGTAGGTGCTAAACCCCTGAGCCACCCAGGTGACTGTATTTTTAAGTTTTTGAGGAACCACCATACTGTTTTCCATGGTAGCTACATAATTTACATTCTCACCAATAGTCCATAAGTGTTCCTTGTCTCCACATCCTTGTCAATACTTGTTATTTCATGTCTTTTTTATTCTAGCATTCTGACAGCAGTGAGATATCTTATTGTAGTTTTGATTTGTATATCCTTGATTATTAGTGATGTTGAACATCTTTTCATGTGTCTCTTAGCCATGTGTATGTCTGCTTAGAAAAATGCCTATTCAGGTCTTCTGTTCATTTGTTAATTAGATTATTTGTTTTGTTTTGTTTTCTGGTATTGAGTTGTAGAAGTTCTTTTGGGATAATAATCCCTTATTAGATATATCATATAAATATCTTTCCCATTCAGTAGGTTGTAATTTCATTACTAGAAATGGGTCTGTTTCAACTTTCTATTTCTTCCACATTCAATTTAGTAAGATTGTATATTTCTCAGAATTTATCCATTACTTCTAGATTGTCCAATTTGTTGGCCTATAATTTCTTGTAATAGTCTTTATAATCCTTAAATTGTCAAATTTATTGGCCTATATATATATTTTTTTTTCAATAGTCTTTATAATCCTTGGCATTTCTATACTGTTAATTGTTACTTCTCTTTAATTTCTGATTTTATTGATTTGAGTCCTCTCTCATTTTTTTCTTTATGAACATGGCTAAAGATTTATCAATTGTGTTTTCTTTTCAAAGAACCAGTTCTTGGTTTCGTTCATCTCTTTATTGTTTCATTTTAGTCTCTATTTAATTTATTTCTGCTCTGATTTTTATTATTTCCTTCCTTCTATTAAATCTAGACTTTGTTCCTTTTCTAGTTCCTTAGATTATAAGGTTATATTATTCATTTGATATTTGTCTTGTTTTTTTGATATAGGCCTATGTCATTATAAATTTCCCTCTAGAACTGCTTTTGCTGTGTCTCAAGATTTTGGATTGCTGTTTATATTTTCATTTTATTCATGCATTTTCTTAATTCATCTTTGATATCTTTATTACCTTATTGATTGCTTAGTAGCAAGTTGTTCAGCTTCTATGTGTTTCTGTTTTTTTCCAGATTTTTCTTGTGATTGACTTCTAGTTTTATACCACTGTGGTAGAAAAGATAGACGATATGATTTCAATCTTCTTAAATTTATTGAGATGTGCTTTGTGATTTAATATGTGATCTTTCCTGGAGAATGTTCTTGTGTGCTTAAAAGATTATGTATTCTCTTGTTTTCAATGTAATGTTCTGAATATATCTGTTAAGTTTATCTGTTCCAATATATGATTTAAAGACACTGTTTCCTTATTGATTTTCTGTCTGAATAATCTATCCATTAATGTCTGAATAATCTATCCATTAATTGTAGTGTTAAAGTCCCCTATTATTATTTTTTACTGACAATTTTTAATTTTATATTTATTAATATCTATGTTATATATTTAGGTGCTCTTATGTTAAGTGCATGGATATTTACAATTTTTATATCCTCCTGTTGGAATGATCCCTTTTTCATTATGTAATACCCTTCTTGTATCTTGTATAGTCTTTATGTTAAAGTCTATTTTGTTTGATAAAAGTATTGCTACCCCTATTTTTTACTGACAATTTTTAATTTTATATTTATTAATATCTATGTTATATATTTAAGTGCTCTTATGTTAAGTGCATGGATATTTACAATTTTTATATCCTCCTGTTGGAATGATCCCTTTTTCATTATGTAATACCCTTCTTGTATCTTGTATAGTCTTTATTTTAAAGTCTATTTTGTTTGATAAAAGTATTGCTACCCCAACTTTTTTCACTTCTAATTTCATGGTATTTTTTCCCCTATACTTTTACTTTCAGTCTATGTATGTCTCTAGTTCTGAAGTGGTTCTTTTGTAAGTAGCATATAGATGGGTCTTGATCTGTATCCATTCTGTCACTCTATGTCTTTTGATTAGAACATTTATTTATATTTATTTATTTTTTAAGATTTTATTATTATTGAGAGAGAGAGAGAGAAAGAGAGGGAGAGAGAGAGGTAGAGACACAGGCAGAGGGAGAAGCAGGCTCCACTCAGGGAGCCTGACATGGGACTCGATCCAGGGTCTCCAGGATCAGGCCCTGGCTGAAGGCGGTGCTGAACCTCTGAGCCACCCGAACTGCCCCTTGATTAGAATATTTAAACTGTTTTCATTTTAAGTAACTATTGATAGGTATGTATTAATTACCATTTTGTTAAATGTTTTCTAATTGATTTTGAAGTGCTCTGTTCTTTTCTTCTCTTGTTTTCTCTTTGATGGCTTTCATCACTAGTGTTATGCTTAGAATACTTTGTTTTTATTTTTTGTGTATCTTTTCTAATTTTTAATTATTATTTTTGGTTGGTGATTATCATGAGATTTGTTTATAATATCCTAATAAATAGCAATCTATATTAACTTGAGGGTCACTTAAACTTGAACACTGGAAGGATTTCTTTATTCCTCTCTTCACATTTTATGTAAATATTGTCATATTTTACCTCTTTTCTTTCATAATCTTATTTTTTAAATTATGGTCCCTTCTTTCCACTTAAGTCCCTTTAGCATTTCTTGTAAGACCAGATTAATAGTGATGAATTTCTTTAACTTCTGTTTGTCTGAGAAACTCTTTATCTCTCTTTCATTCTGGAAGATAGACTGACAAATAGTTGTAGTTGTTTTTTTCCTTTTAGCACTTGAATATACCATGACATTCTCTTCTCATCTACAAAATTTATACTGAAAAATCAGCTGCTAGGCTTTTCCAGTTTCTCCTTTGTAACTATTTTCTTCTTTCTTGCTTCTTTTAAAATTCTATTTATCTTTAATCTTTGACATTTTAATTATTATATGTTGTGGTGTGGACCTCTGTGTATCATCTTATTTGGAAATCTCCATTCTTCTTTTTTTTTTTTTTAAGATTTTATTTATTTATGAGAGACACAGAGAGAGGCAGAGACATAGGCAGAGGGAGAAGCAGGCTCCACGCAGGAAGCCCGATGTGGGACTCAATCATGGGACTCCAGGATCACGCCCGGGGCTGCAAGCAGGCACTATACCGCTGAGCCACCAGGGCTGCCCTCCATTCTTCTTAAATCTGAATGTTTGTTTCTTTTATCAGGTTAGGAAGGTTTCAGCTGTTATTTATTCAAATAATTTTTCTGTCCCCTTGTCTTTATCTTCTCCTTCTGGGATCCCTATAATGAGAATGTTTATTCACTTGATATTGCCCAAGAGATTCCTTAGCCTATCCTTTTTTGTAAATTTTTTACTTTGTTGCTGTTCAGCTCGTGTGCTTTCCATTACCCTCTCTTCAGATCACTGATCCATTCTTCTGTATCTACTACTGTTCTGTGTCGGTTTATCTAATCTACTGTACCTTTACTATATTTTTAAATTTCAGTTATTGTATTCTTTAACTTTCATTGGTTCTTTTTTATATTTTCAGTTTATTTGTTGAAGTTATCACTGAGTCCTTCCAAATTTCTCTCTAGTCTGGTGAGCATTTTATGATTATTATTTTAAACTCTTTATCAAGAATATCATTAACTTTTCCATTTAGTTATTTTTCATAAGTTTCATCTTGCTTTTTTATTTGGAGCATATTCTTATTTCCCCTCATTTTGCTTGACTTTTGTATTTGTTTCTAACTATTAGAGAAAATAGTTACTTTTCTTTGAATTAAAGGAATGGTCTTGTGTATGGTCATCCCCTGTGTAGACCTGGCATGCCTGGCAACTTTGGCTGGATGGATTGAACCATGGCTAATATGACCTAGGGGTCTGGGAGCAGTATGTGCTGGGCTGCCTCTGGATGGCCAGAGCTAATGTGGGTGTGGGCTGGGGTGGTACCAGGGCTCTCCCTGCAGAAGGTACCCTGGCAGGATAACTGAAGCTGAAGTGGGTTCAAGCTGAGTGGTACTTTGCACAGAGGGCACATTGGCAGGACAGCTAAAGCTGAAGTGGGGGGTGGGCCAGGGTAGTCCTAGGGCTCTCTGTGAAAAAGGTTCCCTGGAAGGAAGCTGAAGTTGGTGCAAGCCAGGCGGGGTGCGGGTCTCTGCACACAGATGGCACCCTAGCAAGGTAGCTAAAGCTTAAGTGGGGGGCAGGTTAGGCTGTCTCAGTTCTCCTCATTCAGGAGGCATCCCAATGCGGCAGTTGTACCCAAGGTGGAGTGGTCCTGGTGTCCTCTATTCAGGGCGCACCCTGGCAGGGCAGTGATAGGTAAAGTGGGTATATGCTAAGGGTTCTTGGGGATATCTACACAGAAGATAACTTGGGGAAACAACTGAAGCTGAGGTTCATGCAATTCGATGTCCAGAGTTACTCAGTACAGAGGGTGCCCTGGCAGGGTGGCTAGAGCTGAGGTGGGGTGTGAGCCAGGTGTTATATGGCACTCTGCACAAGGAGTGCCTAATGGGGGTCTGGATCCAAGGCCAGTATAGGCTGGGGGTTTCTGAGGTACTCCATGCAAGAGGTGTCCTGTGGGTCTGCTGGAACCAAAGCAGGCATGAGTAGGAAGATCCTGGATTACTCTGGATGGGGGTGTCCTAGCATGCCCTCAGGACAAATTGGTATGTGTCTGGAGTGTTGTTTTTTTTTTTTTTTTTTTTTTTTTGCTTATGTCACCTTGTCAAGATGGCTGAAACTGTAATGAGCATTTATTAGGGGTGTCCCATTGTGTGCCATGCTGGGACTGCTTTGGTGGGATAGCTAGAACTTGCTGGGGCAGCAGGCTGGCTATGGCATTTGGACCCTGCTTCCATCTATGCTATCCAGATCAAAGCATAATATAAACTGTGTTGTTCTAATAGTGCCTTCAGCTTCCAACCCAGTGCTTCCAGCTCCTCCCCTGCTATTTGGTTGGAATTTTAAGGTTGGATTTTTATGTTCTAGTTGCTTTTTGAATCAAAGCTTTTTTTTTTTTTTTTTTTTTTTTTCCTGAGCCCCAGTGCATCAGGGCTGGGTAGGGTAGGGGCCCAGTTCTTGCTGAGGCAGCAGGCCAGTGTTGGTATTGAGACGGTGCCCCTCCCTGTACTATCAAAGCAGAGGGGGAACATAAATTATCTTGTTTAAAAGGCCCTCTGACCCTGAGATAGTTCCAGCAACTCTTCAGCCATCTGGCAGGGTTCTAGGGCTGATTCGCTTACACTCTAGTTGCGCTTTAACACCACTGCTTTTTTTTTTTTTTTCTTCTGTGCCCCAGGAAGACAAATTTGATCACAGTCCCTCAGTACTATCATCTTTGCTATAGTTCCCAAATTGGGGGTGGGGGTCCTATGTTACGGTGCCTATCTCTTCCCTTTCTCTATGTGGTCTCTCTGTCTTTTGTTGTGAAATAGCTATTCATATAGCCCCATTTTCAGGAGGGACTGTTCTATAAATAGGTGAAAATTTGGTATACCTGTGGAGGACGTGAGTTCAGGGTTTTCCATCGTAGCCATCTTGGTCCAAAATCTCTTGTATTTTTCATTTCATATCCCATTATTTATTGTTAGTATATAGGAAAGCAATTGATTTTTATAAATTAGCTTTGTATCCTACAGCCTCTTCATAATTGCTTTTGCTAATTATTAAAATTGTTTTGTTTTGCTTTGCCTTTTAATTAATTAATTTTAATTGGAGTACAGTTGACATACAATATCATATTAATTTCAGATGTACAACATAGTGACTAAACATTATATATATTTTTGAAATGCTCACCATAAAAAGTGTAGTTACTGTTGTAACCATACAAAGTTATTAAAATATTACTGATTATATTCCTTATGCTATTCATTGTGTCCCTATGTACTATGTATTTTGTAACTAGAAGCTTATAAACTTAATCTTATTATTTTCATTTATTTCACTCATACCCCCACCCCTTCTGGCAACCACCAGTGTGTTCTCTGTATTTGAGTTTGTTTCTATTTCATTTTTTTCTACACATAAATTGAAATCGCATGTTATATATCTTTCTCTGTATGACTTAGTTCATTTAACCTATTACCCTGTATGTCCAACCATGTTGTCGCGAGTGACAAGATTTCACTCTTTTTTTTTTTTTACAGCTGAGTAATAATCCATTGCACAGACACATACCCAATCATTTTTATCCATTTATCTGTCAATGGACACTTCTGTTGATTCTATTTCTTGGCTATTGTAAATAATGCTATAGTGAACATAAGGGTACATACCTATTTTCAAATTAGTGTTTTGTTTTCTTCAGGTAAATACCCAAAGCAAAATTACTGTATTGCGTGAAATTTCTATTTTGAATTTATTTGGAAACCTCCATACTGTTTTTCACAGTGACTGTGCCAATTTACATTTCTACTAACATTGAATCTAGGTTCCCTTTTCTTCACATTCTCACCAATACTTGTTAATCTCTTATCTTTTTGATAATAGCCATTCAGAGAAGTGTGAAGTGATTTCTCATTGTGGTTTTGATTTGCATTTCCTTGATGATTAATGATGTTGAGCATCTTTTTATGTACCTATTGTCCATTTTTATGTCTTCTTTGGAAAAACTATTCAGGTCACCTGACCATTTCTTATTTGAATTGTTTTTCGTTTGTTTGTTTTTGTGCTGAGCTGTATGAGTTCTTTGTATATTTTGATATTAACCATTTATTGGATATATCATTTGAAAATACTTTCTCTGGGGATCCCTGGGTTGCTCAGTGGTTTAACACCTGCCTTCTGCCCAGTGTGTGATTCTGGGGACCTGGGATCAAGTCCCACATCGAACTTCCTGCATGGAGCCTGCTTCTCCCTCTGCCTGTGTCTCTGCCTCTCTCTCTCTCTCTCTCTCTAATGAATAAATAAATAAAACCTTAAAAAAAAAAAGAAAATATTTTTTCCTATTCAGGAGGTTTCACTTTATTTGACAGTTTGCTTTGCTGTGCAAAAGTTTTTTTTTTAGTTTGTGATAGTCCCACTTGTTCATTCTTAATTTTGTTGCCCTTGCCTGATGAAACAAATCAAAAAAAAAATTGCTAATACTTAAGTCCAAGAACTTACTGTCTGTTTTCTTCTTAGGAGTTTTATGGTTTCAGGTCTTACATTTAGGTCTTTAATCCATTTAGAGTTTACTTATGGCATAAGTAGTCCAGTTTTATTTTTCTGCATGTGGTTGTCTAGTTTTCCCAACACTATTGAAGAGATTCTTTTCTCCCTTGTATATTTTTACCACTTTGTCATGGATTAAGCAACTATATAAACATGGACTTATTTCTGGACTCTATATTCTGTTCTGTTGATCTATGTGTTTATTTTTGTGCCTAGACCTTACTATTTTTTATTACTATACCTTTGTAGTATAGTTTAAAATCTGGGAGAGTGATACCACTACATTTGTTCTTATTTCTCAAGATTGCTTTGGGTATTCAGGGTCTTTTGTAGTTTCATGCAAATTTAAGGTTATTTGTACTAGTTGTATTAAAAAATGCTATCTGTATTTTAATAGCTCTAATAGTTTTTATTTGTTTGAGTCTTTAGGAGTTTCTATATATAGTATCACATCACTTGCTAATGGTGACAGTTTTAATTTTTACTTTCCAAGTTGGATGCCTATTGTTTTGTTTTGTTTTTCTTCTCTGATCACTATGGTTAGGACTTCCAGTCATATGTTGATAAAAGTGGCAAAATGAGCATCCTTGTCTTGTTCCTGATTTTAGAGAGAAAGTTTTCAGCTTTTCACTGCTGAGTATGATGTTAGCTATGAGTTTGTCATATATGGCCTTTATATCTATTCCCTGTGAGATCTAGTCTCTGTGTACACACTTTGTTGAGAGTTTTTTAACATAAATGGATTTGAATTTCATCGAATACTTTTTCTGCATCTATCGAGATGATCATATGATTTTTAATCCTTCATCTTGTGGTGTATTATGTTTTTGATTTACAAATACTTTTTTTGATTTACAAATATTGAAATATTCTTGCATCCCTAGAATAAATCCCACTGTATCATAGAGAATTATCCTTTTAATGTATTGTTGAATTAGTTTTGCTAGTATTTTGTTGAGGATTTTTTAGAGATTGGCATGTCATTCTCTTTGTTTTTCTTTTTTTGTGTAGTGTTTTTGGTTTTGGTGTCAGGATAATATTGGTCTTGTGAGTGAATTTGGAAGCATTCTTTCCTCTTCTATTTTTGGACTAGTTTGAGGAAAATATGTATTAGCTTTTTAAACATTTTATGGAAATCACCTTATTTGAGAATCTGTCTAGACCTTGGACTTTTGTTTATTGGGAGTTTTTTGATTATGTACTGATTCAGTTTCATTGCTAGTAATCCATCTGTTAATATATATATTTTTTTATTTCTTCCTGATTCAGGTGTGGAAAATTGTGTGTTTCAAGGACTTCCTTATCCATTTCTTCTAGGTTGTCCATTTTGTTGGCATATAGTGTTTTATAGTAGTCCTCGTTATCCTTAGTATATGTGTGATTTTAAGTAATCACTTTCACTTCTGACTTTGAGTCCTCTTCTTATATTCTTGATGAGTCTGGCTAAAGGTTTATCCATTCTTTTTATCTTTTCAAAGAACCAACTCTTAGTTTCATTGACATTTTCTACTTTTTTTTAGTCTGTATTTCATTTATTTTCACTCAGAAGTATATTATTTCCTTCCTTCTATAAGTTGGAGTTTTCCTTTTTCTTTTTCTAGTTCCTTTGGATGTAAGATTAGATTGTTAAAATTGAGTCTTTTTGTTTTATTTTGTTGTTTTGAAATAGACCTGTATTGCTATAATCATCCTTCTTAGACCTGCTTTTGCCATGTCCCACAGATTTTGGAATATTGTTTTTGCGTGTTTTTTTAAATTTTCGCTTGTCTCAAGGTATTTTTCATTTGCTTTTGATTTTTTTAATTAACCCATTAGTTATTTAAGTAGTATCATGTTGTTTAGCCTTGATGTGTTTATGTTTTTCCTAGTTTTTTTTTTAATTATTTTTGTTGTTTTGTAGTTGATTCCTAGTTTTATACATCTGTGGCCAGAAAAGATGCTTGTTATAATAGCAGTATTCTTACATTTATTTAGACATTTTTTGTGGCCTACCATAACTTATCTTGCAGAATGTTCCATGTGCAATTGGAAAAAAAAATGTGTATTCTACTCTTTTGGGATGTAATATTCTGTATATGGCTGTTAAATCCATCTGTTCTCATGTGTCAATCATATACACTGTTTCTTTATTGATTTTATGTCTGGATAATATTCTCACTGATGAAAAGGGGGTTTCAAAGTCCTCTATAATTATATTACTGCCTTTTCTTCTTTTGGATCTGCTAACATTTGCTTTATATATTTAAGTGTTCTTGGGTGCATATTTATGATTGTTATACTCTCTTTTTGGATTTTTTAAATCACTATGCAATGTCTTTCTTTGTCTTTTTTACAGCCTTTATTTTAAAGTCTATTCTGTCTGATATAAATACTAATACTCCTCCTTTTTGTTTGTTTATATTTTCTGGAATATTTTTTTTCTATCCTTTTCCTTTCAATCTCTATGTGTCTTTAAGTCTTTTGTTTGGGAAATTCTTCAGGTCTCTTTTAATTCTGAATGATAACATTACCAAGTAGAGTGTTCTTGATTTTAGGGTTTTGTTGTTTTTGTTTTCTTTTAACACATTGAATATATGATGCTTCTGCCTTCTTGTCTGCAATGTTTTTGCTGAAAAATAAGCTAATAGCTTTATTAGTGTTCCCTTGTATGTTACTTGTTGCTTTTCACTTTTTTTTTTTTAAGAATCTCATTTTATCTTTAATTTTTGACATTTTAATTATTGTGTATTGTCTTAGTGTGGATATCTTTGGGTTCATCTTGTTTGGAATTCTCTACTTTCTGACCTTGATGTCTTTTTCATTGAGTTTGTCCACTCTTCTACCAAATTCAGTGGGCATCTTATTACCATTACTTTTTTAACTCTGTATCAGGTAGATTGCTTATCTCCATTTCATTTAATTCTTTTTCTGAGGTTTCGTCTTGTTTTTTTTTCATTGGAACAAATTCTTTTGTTTCCTCATTTTGCTTGATTCTCTGGGTTTGTTTCTGCATAGGTCAGCAAGGTCTTCTCTAAGTTTCCTGAGAGTTTTTATTATGAATAAGAGTTGAATTTTGTCAAGTGCATTTCTGCTTCTATTATCATTTTGCTTCTATTATGATTTTTAACTTACTGATGTGATGAATTACATTTTTTTTTTCAAATGTTCAAAATGCTTTGTATACCTGTGAGAAATCCCACCTGGTTATTGTGTATAATTTTTTTACATATTGTTGAATTCAATTTGCTAATATGTTGTTGAGGATTTTTGAGTCCTTTTGTTCATGAGAGATACTGGTGTTTTGTTTCTTTCTCTTAGAATGTTTTTGTTTTCATCTTAAGACAATGATGGCCTGATTGAATGATTTAAGAAGTATTCCCTTCACATCTGTCTTCTAAAAGTGATTGTTGATAATTTATTTAATTTCTTCTTTAAATGTTTAGTGGAGTTCACCAATGGGCCCGTCTGAGGCTGGTGACTTTTGTTTTGGAGAATTATTAATTATTGGTTCAATAATTAATTCAATTGATTCAAAAGATATAGGCTAATTACAATAATTTATTTCTTTTCATGTGAATTTTGGCAAATATGTCTTTGAAGGAATTGGTCCATTAATCTAGGCTATCAAATTGTGTATAAAATTATATTCTTTGATTATCCTTTTAAAGCCCAGTGAGATCTGAAATGATGTCCCCTTTTTCATTTATCACATCAGCAATTTGTGTCTTTCCTCTTTTCTTAGTTTGGCTAGAGGCTTATTGGTTGGTCTTTTCAAATAACCAGATCTTACTTTTGTGGATTTTCTCTTGATTTCCTGTTTTCAAGTCTGTTGATTTATAATCTAATTTTTTATTATTTCTTTTCCTGATCTTACTTTGGCATTTAATTTGTTCTACTTTTTAAAGTTTCCTATTGTAAAAGCTTACATTATTGATTTTAGATTTGTCTTTTCTAATATGTGCATTCAATTCTATACATTTCTCACTAATCATCTTTTTTTTTGCTGTATCCCACAAATTTTATTGTGTTTTTATTTTCATTCCATTAAAAGTATTTTTAATTTTTTCAGATTTTTTTCTTGACTCATGTGTTACTTGGAAATGTGCTGTTTAAAATTTCCACATATTTTGGAATTTTCCATTTATTTTTTTGTTACTGATTTCTAATTTAATCCCATTGTGATCTACATGTATGACTTAACCCTTTTAAAGTGTATTTTATGGTCTCAAATGAAGTTTATTTTGTGGATATTTCACGTGAACTTGAGTAGAAAATGTATTCTGCTGTAGTTGGAAAAAATGATAAATAAATTTCAATTGTAACCAGTGGACTTATGCTGCTATTTTTTTTTCAAATCCCTGGAAGTCAGGCTGTTCTCATATGGCTTAAAGTCACAATTCTCTAATTACACTGCTGGCTTGTGGCATGACAACTCCCCATCTTGAGTCTTCTAGTTATCATTGCTATCATGGTTCACCATCAATAAAATGGATGCTTCTATCCAGAAATTTCAAGAGTTAAGAGACTATTTGCAGGAACCAAGACAAGGGTAAAAAAAGTTCTGTATTACACAAGATCTATAATAATACTGTGAAAAGTAAGATCTATAATCCTCGCCACAAAATAAAAATAATTAAAGGACAGAAGTTATAGTATTAATATTAGGATTCAAACAAAGGAAATATCTCAAGAGGAAATTCTGATGCTTGGGTGCAGGATCTTTTTAATGAAACAGAATGGTAATCTAGCAAGATAATTATTAAGCCAAGGGTGAGTCCTAAAGTATAGACAAAATAAAATTAAATGAATCTATGAAATGTCTGAATATAGGAAAATGTAGAATAAATAGAATCACAACAAGCATGGGACAATGTAGATGTTTCATACTGGTTTATGTTGTTTAAAAATTTAATTAGGGTGTGGTTGAGTGGGGACACCTGGATGGCTCATTGGTTGAGTATCTGCCTTTGGCTCAGGTCGTGATCCCAGGGTCATGGGATTGACCTCCCTCCAGAGGGAGCCTGTTTCTCCCTCTGCCTATGTCTCTGCCTCTTTCTCTATTTCTCTCATAAATAAATAAAATCTTTTTAAAAAAGGAACTTTGTTGAATATGATAAGAAAGAATAAATCTGATTATTTTTCTATTTCTTTCACTGCCTTTATATGCTGTATCTTTCTTTGTTTCTTCCTTTTTTCCCTTCTTTCTTTGTAGAAATGATAAATAAAATAAAAAAACCTTCCTTTTAATATTTCAAAGTTTATATGCATACTTAGAAATCACAATTACTATATTGAAAATTAAAGCATATATATAAAAAACAGGGTAGGTGTATTTTTTTCCTTTAAGTGATCAGATTGTTAACTTTAGGATTTACAGATCATTTATAGTTTTTATTGGATTTTCATTCTTCCTCTCTCTTTTTTTTTCTTATTCTATTTTAAAAATATATACTCTTGTAAAATATAAAAACTACTTTTAGTTTGAGGCTACACAAAAACATATCATATACCAGATTTGGTCTGTGGCCTGTAGTTTGTCAGTGCTTGAAATACTGCATACGGTTAGGGATAAAAGTATATATAGTATTGCCAAATTCTTATACTGTATATGAAGTAGTATAAAATTAATTCTAATTTGTATATAAAATGTTAAAGGTTAATATTTCAACTTGAGCAAACTCTAAAAACATAGTAGAATGAATGGATAGCTAAATGTCAATATATAAACACCTCTAATGTCTTTAAAGTGGCTGAAGTTATACTATGTATATTCTCTGAACCCAATGATATGTAACTAGATAACAAAACAGTAAGATATTAAAAAAAATAAATATGGGCAGCCCAGGTGGCTCAACGGTTTAGTGCCGCCTTCAGCCCATGATGTGATCCTGGAGACCCAGGATCGAGTCCCACGTTGGCTCCCTGCATGGAGCCTGCTTCTCCCTTGCATGTGTCTCTGCCTCTCTCTCTCCCTCTCTGTGTCTCTCATGAAAAAATAAAAAATAAAATATTTAAAAATAAATAAATAAATATTTGGGGCACCTGGCTGGCTCAGTTGGCAGAGTATGGGACTCTAGATCTCAGGGTCATGAGTTCAAGCCTTGTGATGGGTGTAGAGCATACTTTGAAACCATTTAAATTAAAAAAACAAAAACAGAGACTTAATAGATTCATATCTATCAAACCCAGTGTATGGATCATGTTTGTATCCTGATTCAAGTAAACAACATATTACAAAAAATTAAAAATTTAAATACTTGGCTACATACATGAAAAAAATCAATTGTGCCAAGACAGCAATAACAAGTCATTTAGAAAATAATATGAAATAAAATGATATTATATATCATGTCATATATATTATATCAAAACCTATATAATATATAAGCAGATATGTCAAAGTTATATGATATATATATATATACTTTTTAGCTAAAACAGCGCTTAGAGGGAATTTGAGAGCTTTAAATATTTGTATGAGAAAAACAATCTCCAGAATCAATTGGAAGTTCTAAAAAAGAGATATTTCCTTAAGTCTGATAAAGTATATTTTAGTGATTAACTCACCTTTACATTAAGCTCAACTTCTAGGATATTCCATTTCTCCATTTCAAAGGATATGACTAATTTGAAATTATATTACCTTTTATAACACACAGAAGAGCATTGAAATTCTGCCATTATGAGTGTAATAGTTCTAACTCGGAAGATCTTTTGACAGATTTTGCTTAGTAAAAGTAAAATTAGTTTTATTTTTAAAATCAAATCTTTTAAAATTTGTATGTGACAAATCATCATTTAAAAATTCTGTGTCTAGAGAATAATAATCTGATTTAGATAAATTGCTAATTTCTCCTCACATAGTTTATGAGGTGGTAGTTCTCTATTCTCTAGTCATGGAAAGAAAGCTAGGAAAAATAAATTGTATGTATGTATATATATCATATATAATAAAAATAATGTTTCTTTTATCTATAAAATTAAGAAAATATTATTTCTCAGGAAACAGAAAAATCAACTGCATGTAATCATTATTTTACAGTGCATCTTGAAAAATAAGTACAATTGAGCCTCGAACAATACAGGGTTTGAACTGCATAGATCCACTTGTGTGCAGATCTTTTCTTCAATAAAGACAGTATAGTGCTATAAATTAATTTTCTGTTTCTTATGATTTTCTTAATACCATCTTCTTTTCTCTAATGTACTTTATTGTAAAAATAAAACATATAATACATGTAACATACAAATATGTGTTATTGACTATTTCTGTTGTTAGTAAGGCTTCCAGTTAATAGTAGGCTATTAGTTTTGAGAAACTCAAAAGGTCTTCATGGACTTTTGACTTTGTACTGATCACTAGTGCTTCTAACCTCCTCAATGCCCAAGAGTCAACCGTAATTTTTCTAAGAAAGGCTACAGTTGTCATTTTCTTCTAATTTGCTCCATAGCCATGCTGGCCATTTTCAGATTTTATCTATGCATACTGGTCAGGTCAATAGTCCCAAGTCCTAAGGGGGGCCTAATGAAAGACTAGAAATATCCTGAATGCAAAAACTTAGATTTTTTTTTTTCTTTATCACAAATGGTTGAGGCAATCTTTCTTCCTAAAATTTTCCTTAAGGATACAGCTTGCCTTGTTAACCTAGTAAATAATTTTGAGGTGTCTTTTTTTACTAGGTCCTGTTGCGGGGTACTAAGGCTGTGATTACAAACTATAGGTAGTATAGTATAGTCCACACTCTGATTTCAACCTCCTAAAGCTAAATTTTGCTGCTATTTTTCCTTATATATAAGGGCAAACTTCATATTCTGGATGTATGGATGGAGATTTCTACCAAGTTCTTACCATTATGGTATTTTCAAGCTGGGTCCTGTTAATCTACTTGTGTTTAATCTAACTAAATTCACTTACAAGTGAATAAGTCACTAACAAACAAGTCTTTACTGGCCAAAAACAGCTTGATTTAACCATATTTCAGCAAAGCTTGTCTAATTATGTTCCTTCAATAGTAATATAAATCCCAGATCCTATTAGAATTGAGTTCTGTCCACAGACTTGGACTTGAAAGGTATCATGCTTCTCTGGGGAAAGAGATGATTTCTGTCCTAAAATAAATAAATAAATAAATAAATAAATAAATAAATTAATTAATTAATTAATTAAAAACATTCTTTTTCCCCATTTGCATTATGTTATTTAAGCTATTCTGAATAAGTTTCACCATTCATGGTTATGATACCACACTGCACCAATAAGTGTTCTATATCAGAAAAAATTTTAAAAGATTTTATTTAGTTATTTGAATGAGAGAGGGCACGAGCAGGGGGGAGGCGGCCAAGGAATAGGGAGAAGCAAGCTCCCTGCTTCTCATGGAGCCTGAGATGGGGCTCACTCCCAGGACTCTGAGATCATGATCTGAGCAGAAGGCAGATGTTTAGCTAAGCCACCCAGGCATCCCTGTATCAAGGATCCTTAAGTATTTTGGTCTCAAAAGTTGTTTGCATTGCTAAAAATTGAGGAACATCATAGAGTTGTATGTTGATTATTTTAATATTTAACACAATAAAATTAAAGTTACTAATATTTAAAATATTCATTAATTGATTTAAAAATGACAAAAGAATCCTATTACATTTCAAGATAAATAATATATTTCATAAATAAGAACTATTTTTTTGTAACAAAAATAGTTAGAGAAGCATATTATATTACATATTTATCCGGATCACTTTAATGTCTAGCTTATCTACTTGCATATGCAATCTCTTGCAATATGCTCTTTTGTTTGAAGTATTGGAAACAATTGGCTTCACCCACATGTAATTGAAAAGAGAAGTGTTTTTTTACATTGTTTTTTCTTTTTTTTAATTTTTTTTTTACTGGAGTTCAATTTGCCAACATATAGCATAACACCCAGTGCTCATCCTGCCAAGTGCCCCCCTCAGTGCCCATCACCCAGTCACCCCAACCCCCCGTCCACTTCCCCTTCCACTACCCCTTGTTCATTTCCCAGAGTTAGGTGTCTCTCATGTTTTGTCACCCTCACTGATATTTTCACTCCTTTCCCTTTATTCCCTTTCACTAATTTTTATATTCCCTAAATGAATGAGACCATATAACGCTTGTCCTTTTCCAATTAACTTATAGAGAAGTATTTTATCAGCTTTTCTTAGATAATTGTGGGTTTCATTCTCTGATAAACTTGTCAAATGGAAATATTTTAATATAAACATATTTTATTGAGTTATAATTGACATACAGCATTGTATTTGTTTTAGATGTACAACATAATGATTTAATATTTGTATATGATAATCACCACGATAAGCCTTGTCAACACCTGACACCATGCATAATTATAAACATTTTTCTTGTGATGAGAAAACTTAAGATCTATTACTTTAGCAACCATCAAATATGTAATATGATATTAACTGTAGTCACCATGCTATATTTTACAACCCCATGACTTATTTTATACCTAAAAATTTGTACATTGTAACCCCCTTTTCCCCCACATGTAGCATCATCAAACTGTTCTCTGTCATATATGACCTTGTTTTTTTTATTCCATATAAAATTGAGACCATATGGTATTTGTCTTTCTCTGTCTGATTTGTTTCACTTAGCATAGTGTCTTCAAAGTCCATCCATGTTGTAGCAAATGACAAGATTTTATTATTTTTATGACCAAATAATAGTTTAGTGAGTGTGTGTGTGTGTGCGTGTGTGTGTGTTTGTGTGCGTGTACGATAGAGAGAGAGAAAGAGAAATTTTCTTTATCCATTTATCTATCAATGGACATTTGTATTCTTTCTGTCTTGGCTATTGTAAATAATACTGCAATGAATATGGGTGAAAATACATATTGTTTTTTACTTTTTGTTTTCATTTTCTTCAGAAAAATATCCAGAAGTAGAATTTCTAAATCATGATAGTTCCCTTTTTAATTTTTTGAGGAGCCTCCATATTGCTTTCGATAGTGGCTGCACCAAGTTACATTTCCAACAATGCACAAAGGTTCCCTTTTCCATATCCTCACTGACACTTGCTATTTCTGTTCATTTTGATTATAGCCATTCTAAAAGATATTTATTTTTGAAAGACTATCATCACAATACATTGTTACTTTCAAAATTCAATTGCATATAATGTTTTTACATTTTTGAAGTTAATCACAATATATTCTATATATTTAGCTTAATTTTTCTTGTTTGATTTTAGTGGCTTAAAACTATAAACTATTCTTTTTTGCTATTAAATAAATGTAATATGCATTGCATTAACAGACAGATAATTTACTGCTGAACAAAGAATGTTATGAATACATTCCCTTTCTAAAGATCAAAGTTCATATAATTTCATTGATTTTTCTATTATACTCCATCCATTTTTAATAACATGCTATATATTTGTTCTTTGTGTATGTTAAACATGTTTCTTTTACTATTTTATGGTTTTCTAGAATCTTATAATCTTGTTCTCATTTCTTATGGAGTATAATTAATATAGCTTCATACAGTAAAACTTTAACCCATCTTCTCAAAAAACTAATAAGAGACATGGATCTTCTTTATATTTTCCAAGGTCACTTTGCTGCAGCCTTCCAACTTCTCAAGATTGAACTAATAGTTTTAAAGATGTCATCTGGAATTTGCTTCTATTATATTTTTCTGACACAGATAAAACGATTCATGGATCAAAATTTCTAATCATTCTCATTTTCTTTTTAATTTTTTTAATTTTTAAATTAAGTTCAAGAAATTTTGCTAAAAGGACCACACACACAGTAATTTTTAAAATATCTTTGCAATTGTGAAAATGTTATAATTTTGTCCTCACAGTTGTATGAGAATTTGAATCAGAAAATTCTTGATTCTATTTTTTTAAGAATAATGTCTTGTTCTACTGTCTTCTCATTTGCAATGAGACTGATGAAAAGGCTGATTCCAAATAATCCATTTTTTGTAATATGTGTATATATTAGTCTATTTATTCATCTATTATCTATCTGTTGTCTTTGCTTTTAGAATATCCTCTTTACCTGTACTAATTGACAATTCAGTGGTATGTCTACATGTGACTCTTCTTTTATCCTGATCAACACTTGATAAGACGATTTAAAACAAAGACTTATCTATCTATTCAACTATTGCAAATAATTTTCCTCTTTACTTTTCCTGTTCTCTTTTATTTAGAATTTCTTTTGTCTACATATTAGATCTCCTGGATTGACTGACTTTGCCTTTTATTTTTACTTCTTTCTGTAAGACATACCAATGTTAGACTCTGACTCAGTGCTAGTGACGCTAATTACAGTTAATTGAAATGAGTCTGTATGTATAGGAGATAGTTTTTGGAACAAAATTACATTTCTGGTTAGAGCAGACATTTTTTTTTTTCTAGTGGCAGTAGCAGTATAATTTGTGGCAGTATCAAGTTGCCATGGAAAATTGTTAATAAAACAAGCTGTTGTATCTACTAGTTTTCTCCAAGGACTAGTTTTACAACCAGATTTGGATTTTGTTGCTGTGTAGCTCACTGATTCAATAGCATATTTGATAATTCTATCAATTAACCAATGTCCTCTTCAATAAATTTACTTTCTCTGGGGCACCTGAGTAGCTCAGTTGGTCAAGTGTCTGACTCTTGGTTTCAGCTCAGGTCATGATCTCAGTGTCCTGGGATCAAGCCCTGCATTGGGCTCTTGATTCACTGGGGAGTCTGCTTATGGATTCTCTCCTTCTCCCTCTGCCCCTACCTTGCTTGTGCTTTCTCTCTCTCTCTAAAAAAAATCTTTTAAAAAATAATAAAAATAATAAATTTACTTTTCTGAAAAAATCAGTGAGAAACTGTTTCTATTATTCACAATAATGAAACCTGACTTATTCAGACACGAATACCTAGCATAATCCTAACAGGGCATAGCATAGGTTTCCCTAGGTGCTTCAGCAGAGATTAGTTGTAGAGTAGAGGAGGACTGAGTAAGTATCCTTAATGCAGCTATTGAATAGAGAGACCTTCAACAAATTCCTTTTAGCGACTTCTATTCCTAACTTTGAAATATGTCTAGTGCTTCTGGGGTTCCATTGATAATACTAGCTCTGCTTCTTTGGAGATCACTAATAGATGCATTCTAAGCCATAGCTTTTTTCCTTACTCTGTTTGCTCAATTGATGCATATCTACCAATTTCTAATATACAGAAATGTGTGTACTCTCTTGTGCAAGTAACCTTCTCTATGATTTTCTTTACAATTTTAATTATATTAATTCTTGTATTTCTAATGATTATTGCAGTGATGTTTCAGATGAGTTAGGTAGGCAGTACTAAGTCTACTCCCATGAACCCAATGTCAAGCCAGTTATGTTGGAAATAACTATTTGCATGGCCATTTGCCTACTGAATCTTCTTCCCAACAGACCTTCCAAATATAGATCCCTATCTTTAAGATCTCTATCCAGCTTTGTGGATCAGTTTTTTGGAGAAAGGGATAGGAGGCATTTAGCTCTTCTAACGGTAGTATTAAATTAAGAAAAGAACAGGTATGAATTGATTATTAGACTTAAAGGAAAATAAAGCCAAAAGCAGGTATCACACATTTTCCTTATATCCTACAGGATACTGTCATTTGATCCATCAAAAGATTAATCCTGCTGATTCAGTAGTTTGAATTGGGATTTTCATGAATTAGCTGCATATCCTTGACACTTAAAGAGAAAAGAAAAAATGAACAAATTTTTAAAAATCCATTATAAAACAAGTAATTTCTGTGATACTTGAGAATTGATATTTTGCTCTGTTTCATCCATAACTACAGTTCTTTTAAAAAGAAACATTTTAAAGATAATCACTGCATATAAAAGTACTTATGGTTATCTTTCATTAGAAATCAGTAAATTGGAGGTTTATGATTTAGGCTTAATAATGATAGTGCTATCTCAAGATTCTATTCTTGTACTAAATGTATCAAAAAAGAAAGTGCAGGTAAGAAATAAAAATATTTATTCCTTTCTTCTAAAATGGTATTAACAACACAGCAAAACCAAAATGGACAATTTTGCTGATAATTATACCTTTCCTCTATGGGAATATTTTTAGCACTTTGCCTTTGTATATTACCAGAATTATACTTATTGAGTTCTTTAAAAAGATTTATTTATTTATTTGAAAGAGAGAGAGAGCATGAGCAGGAGGGGCAGAGGGACATGGAGAAGGAAAGAGAATCTCAAGCAGACTCCACTCTGAGCATAGAGCCTGCCAGGAAGCTCAATCCCACGATCCTGTGATCATGACCTTAGCTAAAACCAAGACTTGGACACTCAACAGACTGTGCCACTCAGGTGCCCCCACTTACTGATTAATATAACTAAATATAAAAAAGCCTGTACACCATGTTATTTAGGAATAAATAACATGAACAATGTTGGCTAAACTGTAGATAAATTCCATTCTAATTTTATTATTTTGCTGATTTTGCTGCAGGAAATTGAGATTACTGGACAAGATCAAAAGCTTTAGAATAAGATTTACATAGTTTTGAGTTATAACTCCAAAAATACACTTGTGCATGATCTTAGGCATCTACTTAAGCTCTCTAAGACTTTATTCTGACAAAAATAAGAATTGTATCCCATGAGCTAGTTGTGAAGACTAATTGAAGTTCGTAAAACACTTTATGTGGTGTCTGACAGATATTTGTTTCATTCATTCATTCATTCATTCATTCATTCATTCATCAAATGTGTTTTGGAGACTGTTATATGCCACTCACTGTTATAATGCACAATGAAAGGGTTTATTTGGATATCAGAAATTAACTGTAGGAGTATGTACTTAAAAAGCTTAAGTATAATGTATAAAGCATAAGATAATAAGTACTGTGAAGAAAAATGTGCAAAGAGCCAAGAAAGTGAAATAAGGCTCTACATAATTTTAAGTGAGAGAGTCAGAGTGTTTCACAGAGAAAGTGATATTTGAGCAACAGCCTGAAGGAGGTAAACCACATTCTGTACACTTATTTTTTTTTGTTATTATTATAGAAAACACAAAATGTGTATTATATTCCATATATCGAGGCTTAGAAATTCTGAGAATCAACTTTCTTTTCTTAAATACTTTCTTTTCTTAAATTCACTATTTTTTGAAAACTATAAACTCTCTATATAAATACAATTCTCCACAAATGTCTCAGTAGAGTTGGCTCTAATATTTTACTTTACTTTGTATGTTCTTCTGTTTTTGATTCAGAATGCCTGGGACTAAAAATCTCTAACACTTCCTCTATCCATGAGGATTTCTAACTGCAAATGCTATAAATTTCCTTATTAATCTTGTTCTTATCAGAATTATTCTACCTATACATGTATTTTATTTCTGTATTAAACTTTCTCTTCTTTAATTTTCAAAAAAAGAAAGAAAAATAGGAATAAGAATAGATAGTACATTAATCCCTAAGAGGTTATCATATCACAGACTGAGTATGCCAATTTTTAATATGTTACCCATGGTTTCAATGAGGGCCCTTCAGAGGATTCACAAATTAAATAAAAATTCAAGCCACTCTAATGTTAACATAGAAAGAAAAGGCATCTACATCTATAGCCTGTGTGCTAACACAAATCTCATCCTCAGTATACCCTGAGGCTAGCTGAAGGGTTGAGTTTAAAACAGTGGGTGACAAATGACACAGTTTTACATTCTTGAACCTGTTTGAGGGGGATAGCATAGAATTGGTGGAATTGAGACTGAACTCAAGATCCCTGACTTGTAATTCAGCGCTTTACACGATGGCAGGCTTCCAGCCACATTATGGTTTCCATTGACAAGCTTGAGATCTCAAGCGCTGACTACAAGTTAAAGCACCGAAATGATCTATGCAAAAACTACTTGAGCCAACTTGATATGTGCTACCTTTTCAGACTTTCACACACTTCATACAGAATCACATGTTTAGGGACGCCTGGGCGGCTCAGATCGTGATCCTTGGATCCGGAATCGAGTCCAGCATCCGGTTCCTGCGAGGAGCTTGCTTCTCCCTCTGCCTCTGTCTCTGCCTCTCTCTGTGTGCCTCTCATGAATAAATAAATAATCTATTTTTTTTTTTTTAAAGAAGAACCAAATGTTTACTAAATCTTCCCAGGAAATAATATGATTTTCCTTTCTCACTTCACAGATGAAAGAATTACAATATGCATTCATAAGTCATAAGTGGAGAAGGCGATAGATGTACGTTCAAGTATTTCTGATCTCCCCTTTTTTTACCAGAACAAAAAGACAAATTTTAAATCTCTCCATATTTGTCAAACCCATAAAGCAATTGTAGAGCTAGATGCTTTATTCCCAAAAGTCTGTATTTTTTCCTTCATAGAAAATAGACATATTAGAAAAAAAAATAATAAGGTAGTACTGGTTTTGAATGTGCAAAAAAAAAAAATCCTCTGAATAAACGATATTCTCACATGCTTCTTGGTGAATTAGACTGTACCTCATCCCACCCCACCCCAAGCATCCACATTCCTCACATCCAGAGTCATGAACCCTTGCACACGGATGCTGATTATATTTTTATTATTCTTTACTCCGTATTGCCAGTTTGAATTTGTTAGTGGCAACAATATTTTAATCATTGTTTTTTTTTAAAGACTTTATTTATTTATTCATAGACACACAGGGGGAGTGAGAGAGAGGCAGAGACACAGGCAGAAGGAGAAGCAAGCTCCCTGCAGGGAGCCCGACGTGGGACTCGATTCGGGATCTCCAGGATCACACCCCAGGCTGCAGGCGGCGCCAAACCGCTGTGCCGCCAGGGCTGCCCTTAATCATTGTTTTTGGAAGAAACACGTTGCTCATTTACTGAGGAGGTAAAAAAAAATGTCTTTGAAATTTTGATCAGGAATGCATTAAACCTGTAGATCATTTTGAGTAGCATGGGCATAGTCACAGTGTTAATTCTTCCAATCTAGGAACATGGGCTATCTTTCCACTTATTTGGTTCTCCCTTTTTTTTTTTTTTTTTTTTTAAAAAAAAAGGTTTACATATTTATTCTTGAGAGACACAGAGAGAGAGAGGCAAAGACATAGGCAGAGGGTGAAGCAGGCTTCCTGTGCAAGCCTGATGCAGGACTCGATCCTGGACCCTGGGATCATGCCCTGAGCAAAAGACAGATACCCAACCTCTGAGCCACGCAGGAGTCCCTATTTGGTTCTTCTTTAATTTCTTTGATTAATTAGTTAACTTTTAAAATTTATAATTATTAATTTTTATTTAATTAATTAATTTAAGAGAGGGAGTAGGGAGGGCCAGAAGGAGAGGGAGCAGAGAATCTTAAATAGGCTCCATGCCCAGCATAACACTGAGATCATGACCTGAGCCCAAATCAAGAGTTGGATGCTTAACTGACTGATCCACTCATGTGCCCCTCTTTCATTATTGTCTTATAGACTTCAGTATACAAGTCCTTTACTTCCTTGGTTAAATTTATTGCTAGGTATTCTGTTCCTTTTGATACAATTGTAAATGAGATTCTTTTCTAATTTCTCTTTCTGAAAGTGTGTTATTACATTAAATAAAAGCAACATATTTTTGCATATTTATTTTGTATCCTGCAACTTTAGTGAATTTATAAGTTCTAAAAGTTTTTAGAGGAGTCTTTGAGGTTTTCTATATATAAGATCAGGCTATTAAAAAAAAGGATCATGGCATCTGCAAACAGGGATAATTTTACTTCTTCCTTTCCATTATAGATGGTTTCTCTTTTTATTCCTAACTGAAATAATGGTGCGATTGGGAAGACTTGTCTTGTTCTTGATCTTAGGAGAAAGGATTTTAACTTTTCAACATTAACTATGATGTTACCTATGAGCTTATGGCCTTTACTGTGGTGAGGAGCATT
The DNA here is from genome assembly GCF_003254725.2 of Canis lupus dingo. Lineage (NCBI taxonomy): Eukaryota > Metazoa > Chordata > Mammalia > Carnivora > Canidae > Canis > Canis lupus. Next base: position 32,095,751 of record NC_064253.1, on the reverse strand, counting down.
TCTTCTGTGTGCATTTTGTTCAGTGTTTTATCATGAAAGATATTGTATTTTGTCAAATACTTTTTCTGCAACTACTTAGTTGGTCATGTGATTTATATTTTATTCAATTAATGAAGTATGTCACATCTATATAATTATCCTTGCACACCAGGGATAAATCCTACTTGAGCATATTATTTTTTTTTTTAAGATTTTATTTATTTATTCATGAAAGGCACAGAGAGAGACAGAGACACAGGCAGAAGGAGAAGCAGGCTCCATGCAGGGAGCCTGATGTGGGACTCAATCCAGGGTCACCAGGATCACACCCTGGGCTGAAGGCTATGCTAAACCGCTGACCCAATCAGGCTGCCCTACTTAAGCATATTAAATGATCCTTTTAGTGTGTGGTTGAATTCAGTTTGGTAATTGTTGAGAATTTTTGCTTCTATATTCATCAAAGATATTGGTCTGTAACTTTATTTTCTTACATTATCTTTGTCTGACTTTTCTATCAGGGTAATGATGTCCTTCTAAAATGAGTTTGAGGGGCAGCCCTGGTGGCGCAGTGGCTTAGTGCTGCCTGCAGCCCACGGCATGATCCTTGAGACCCGGGATCGAATCCTATGTAGAGCTCCCTGCATAGAGCCTGCTTCTTCTTCTGCCTGTGTCTCTGCCTCTCGCGCACACTCTGTATCTCTCATGAGTAAATAACATAAAATCTTAAAAAAATAAAATGAGTTTGAAAGTGACCCTTCTACTTCAAATTTTTTTTTTGGAAGAGTTTGAGAATTGGTGTTAATTTGAGCACTGGATGTTATGTGTGTTAATTCTTCTTTAAAAGTCTGTAGAATTCACTGGGGAAATAATCTATTCCATGCTTTTCTGTGTTGTGAGATTTTTATTACTGATCCAGTCCCCTTAATTATTATTGGTTCAGACTATTTCTTCATGATTCAGTCTTGGTAGATTGTATGTTTCTAGAAATCTATCCATTTTTCTAGGTTACCCAGTTTGATGGCATATAATTATTCATAACAATGTCTCATGATTCTTTATATTTTACTGGTATTATTGTAATGTCCTCTTTCATTTCTGATTTTATTTGGATCCTCTCCTTTTCTTAATCAGGCCAAAAGTTTCTTAATTTTGTTTATCTTTTTAAAGAGCCAGCTCTTAGTGCGACTGATCTTTTCTATTGCTTTTCTGATATTTCACCTATTTCTACGTCATCTTTGCTATTTCTTCCTTCTGCTAACTTTGGGCTTAGTTTGTTCTTAAGTTATATGTTGAGTTTGTTTCAGATCTTTCTTATTTCTTAATGTAGATGTTTATCAGTGTAAACCTCTTTCTAAAAACTGCTTTTGCAACATCTCCTACATTTTGATATGTTGTGCTTCCCTTTTATTTATTCTATATTTTTTGAATTTCTTTGAATTATTGATTGTTCAGTTTCACATTTTTAATCTCCAATTTATTGGATTTTGTTTGTTTTTTTTTCTTCATGAAATTGATTTCTCGGGGCACCTGGGTACCTCAGTCTCTTAAGCATCCAACTCTTGATTTTGGCTCATGTCATGATCTCAGGGTCTTGAGATTGAGCCCTGCACTGGGCTCCGTGCTCAGTGGGGAATCAGTCTGAGATTCTCTCTATATCTACCCTTACCCCAATTCACATCTGATCTCTTTCTATTTCTAAACTAAATAAATGAAGCTTTAAAAAATATTTTAGTGTAATATTATAGTCAGAAGAGACTTGCTATGATTTCAATCTCCTTAAATTTATTAAGACTTGTTTTGTGGTTTTACATGAGATCTCCTGGAAAATATTCCATGTGTTTTTGTGAGGAATGTGCATTCTCATGCTGTTGGATGGAATAATCAATCTATATGTACCGTTAGGTCCATTTGGTCTAAAATGTCATTCAAATCCATTATTTCATTATTGATTTTTCTGTCTGGATAATCTATTCATTGTTGAAAATGGGATATTGATGTCCCCTACTATTATTGTGTTGTCTATTTCTCCCCTTAATACCTGTTAATAATATGTATGTTCCAGGATCAGTGTGTATATTTTATAATTGTTATATCCTCTTCATGAATTGATCCTTTTATCATTACATAATGACTTTCTCTTTTTACAATTTTTTATTTAGTCTAATTTGTCTGATATAAATAGAGCTACTCTGTTTTCTTTTGGTTTCCATTTGTCTAAAATATCTTTTTCCATCCTTTTACTTTCATCATGTTAGTGTAGTTGACATTTAAGTGTGCACAATCCCAGCAATAAAGGGTCAGAGACACAGTATGGGACCAGATACTTGGGGCTTTGGGTTATAGTTCCAACAAAGATGAGTAAGCACCTTAGCCCACTATGGGGGTGGAACTCAGTGTAATGGCAGCACCCCTAGCAAGAGTTTAGCACTGGAGGTACCTTTCTCAGTAATGACAGATCAGATTCTTGAACTGGGATAGGGACTGGGGCTCAAGGTAGCAACAGTGCCCCTGGCAATGACTACTCAGAGATGCTATCTGGAACCTGGTAAGTGGGAATTAGGGTGGCAGTAGCACAACCCTGATAATGGGTCATGATGATGGTGGTCTGAGTGGAGCTTAGGCTGGCTACAGCACCCTTTGCAGTAAAGATTCAGCATTGCAACCGGGAATGCAGTGGATGAGGCTGAATAGATTGGTATCTCTGTGACTCTATTATCCTTTCTGTTTTATCAGAATTCTGCTACAACTCTGAGATATAAGGATATAATTCAACATAGGTAAAATAGAGATGTATGAATGTGGGAGGAGAAGAGTGATATAAACCACTTCTGATCCTTCTCATTAGAGATTTTCTGGAGTCTTTTGCCTTTCTCCATCTCCTAAAACTCTTGTATACATTATTGTCCATAATAGTAACAAATGTTTAGTCCCACCTGTAGTAATACAAACAAAACAAAACAAAACAAAACAAAACACAGCATTTCTATTTCTTTTCAAAGTTAGATTAAAAAAATTGCTTGGGACATGTTCTCTGATCAACCAAATTAAGAGTATATGCTATAGCTATTATTTATGCATATATGTTATGCATATATTTAATCTGCTGGTAACCATGTAATGTTAAACGTATTACACAGGTTTCACAAATACAGAAAATCAAAGAATTTCAGTTACTTGTGCAAAGTGTTGCAAAGTATGATGTGTATGGATGAAGAGGCACTGACTTCCATTGATAAAATATAATTGAAAATTTGGCTTTAAAGTTTCAAACTTTAATCAGACTGGAATAAAGAGAGCTCCTACTTACATGAATTTTTATATGTACATACCAACTAAAGCTTAGTGAACTATTGAAGTATATTTTTCTCAATGTACTGTGCTAATGCAAGTGAGCTACTCATGATCAAAACAAAAAATTAACACACACACACACAAATCAGACCCTCTTGATATGGTGCTGAGAACTTCATTCTCTGACCTTTGGCCATAGTAAAACATATTGTCTTCAGGGTTTCTCACTACCCATCATGATATGATAATAGCCACATTTCATAACTATTCCATTTCTTTTTTTAAAATATTTTATTTATTTATTCATGAAAGAGAGAGGCAGAGACATAGGCAGAGGGAGAAGCAGGCCTCCTGCAGGGAGTCTGATGTGGGAATTGACCCTGGGACTCTGGGATCACACACTGAGCCACAGGCAGATGCTCAACTGCTGAGCCACCCAGGTGCCCCACTCTTCCATTTCTCATTGCAATCCCTTCATGGGCCTATTTGTGTGCTGTATTAGTTTTTCTGCAAAGTCAATTTTGTTTACATTCTCAAGATTGCACTTCTAACACTGTTAAGTATTTGTCTTCTTCATAAAATAGCTGCTGCGTGCTGGTGTTATTTAGATTTTCCCTGAAGTCCAACCCAGAAGAGGTGCATTTTAATAATCTTTGGATTCAACAGTACTTGAACAAAAGCCACTTGCTGTGAGCAGTCTAAACTCGAAGAATTAGTCATCTTACATATAACTAGTTACTCACTGGGTAAGAGTGAAGATAGGAAATGTGAGTCCTATACAACATAATCTAGTATAAATAAGAAATATACCATAACTAATCAAATATCTCTTACTTTTCTGTAGACCGATCAATACTTATAAAGTAATACTTAGTCTCTTTTGTTGTAGGGTGACTGATTCTGTTCATAAGCCTACGAAAGAATCACTTTGTGCTAATCTCTAGATTACTGTACTATTCCATTTTCCTGAGGTTCTCACACACCAATTAATACATATACAACAAATTTTTAGAACTGGATAGTAGCAATACAACTTTAACATTATCCTGAGGATGAAACATGATCCAACCTAAGCTGCAATTATAAAGTTAGTTTCTAGATCTCAATTCCCTTTTCCTTCCAGCCTCCATACTTGATCCACACATTTTGGCACTATTCACTTCCCTTCTTTTATCCTTTCAAGGTGTCCATTAGAATTCTCTCTTCCTTATGAATTACCAGCATTTACTGAACATATAGTGTGTACCAGTTATTGGGGTTAAGATTTAAGTATATTAAAAATGGCTTAAACAGGAAAACTCATACAATGGAGGAGGTTTGGGGTTCATTTAAGTGGTATAAATGACATCATAGAGGTTTGCATGAGCTTCCAAAGGGGGGCGAAATGGAGTACTCAAATAATTTTAGAGGATAGATGAGATATCATATGATAAAAAAAAAAAAAAAAAAAAAAAAGAGATATCATATGATGATGACACAGGATTTGTGATTCTTTTAAAACATTTTTCAGCTTTATTGAGATATAATTGACATATAACATTGTGTAATTTTAAGGTATACAGCAAATTGTTTTGATACACATATCACAAAATGATTATTGCACTACGGTTAATTAATATCTTTATTCTCTCACATAATTACATTTCAGTTTTGTAATGAGAACTTGTAAGATTTACATTTTTGTCTTTCAAGACTATAATATAGCATTATTAATTTAAATTACCATGCTGTATATTATATCTGCAGAACTTATTTGTCTTACAACTGGAAGTTTCTATCCTTTGATCAATGTCTCTTCTTACCTACACCCTTACCCAACCACCACTTTAAGTTCTATTTCTATGGGTTCCTTTATATATGTTATATTATATTTGTCTTTCTCTGTTAGACTTATTTCACTTAGCATAATGCTTTCAAGGTCCACCCATCTTGTTGCAAATAGGATCTCCTTCTTTGTCATGGCTGAGTAATATTCTGTTATGCATATACATTACACCCTTTTTTTCATTCATCATTGACAGATATTTGGGTTGTTTCCATATCTCAGCTATTATCAATAATATCATAGTAAACATTAGGAGTTCAGATAACTATTTGAGATCCTCTTTTCATTTCCTTTGACTATTCATAAAGAAATGAGATTGCTGGGTCATATGGTAATTCTATTTTTAATTTTTTGGAAAACCTCCATAGTGTTTTCCATAATTGCTTTAAAATGGCATCTTATTGTTTTCTGGCTATATGTAAATCCCTTACTTCTTCTTCTCTTACTGAACTTATTTTATTATTATTATTATTATTATTATTATTATTAATTATTTTAGAGGGAGGAGGTGTGAGAGAGAAGGATAGAGAGAATTCCAAGCAGACATTTCCACCAAAAGTGTTCAAGGGTTCCCTTCACCAAATCATGTAAGCACCTGTTGTATCTTATCTTCTTAATGACAGCCATTTAAACAGGTATGAGGTGATATCTCTTTTATGGTTTTGATTTGCATTTTACTGATGATAGGTGATGGTAAGTGGCTTTGTCATGTGCTTGCTGGCCATTTGGATGTTATTCTTGAAAAAAATACCTGTTTACTTCCTCTCATTTTTAAATTGCATCTTATGTTTTTATTGTTACTGAATATATGAGTTATTTATATATTTTGGAAATTAACCCCTTGTCCAGTATATGGCTTGCAAAAACCTTTCTTAGTCTTTTCTTTTTGTTGTTTCTTTTGCTTTATAGAAGAAGCATTTAAGTTTGTTGAAGTCCCATTTATTGATTTTTTTCTGTTGTTGTGCTTTTAGGAATCTTATCTAAAAATTGTTTCTGAGACCAACATCAGAGAGCTCCTTTCACATGTTTTCTTCAAGCATTTTAGAATAGTAAGTCTTATATTTATATCTTCTAGAAAATCAAGTTAGTTTTTGTGAGTGGCCTACGATGAGCCTCTAACATCATGGTTCTTCATGTATCTATCCATTTCTTCAGCACTATATATTGAGGAGATTACCTTTTGTCCACTGGATGTTTTTGGCTCCCTTTTCAAATATTAGTTAATTTTATATCAAAGGATTTAATTCTGGAATGTTTATTTAGTTGCTTTGGTTTATGAGTCCAGTTTATGTCAGTACTATACTATTTTTATTATAATACCTTCATATATACTCTGAAATAAAGAAGTGTGATGTTTATATCTTTGTTTATTTTTCCCTATGTTCTTTAGTTCACTCATCATATTCTTCACTCACCATATTCTTCAGCTCCAAAATTTGTTTGGTTCTTTTTAATGCTTTCTATCTCTGTTGAACTTTCCATTTTGCCCATGTACTTTTTTCTGATTTCATTAAATTATGTATCTTTATAACAATTATTTGAATTATTTGTTGGCCAAAACTTAGATCTGTACTTATTTGGTGCCAGTTATTTAAGATTTACTGTAGTCCTTATCTGGGGTCACGTTTGATTTTTATGTTCCCCATTGCCTTTCATTGGTATCTACACATTTGAACAAACAGTCTCTTCTTCCAGACTTTGTGAACTGATTTGATAAGGGAAGATTTTCACCTGCAGATGGGAGTATGCTATGACCCCAGGTTAAGTGGTATAGTACTCCAAGATTGAGGGCTTATGGTAGCATTAGGTCCAGGACTTTATGATGCCTCTTCAACTCAAGTCTCTGTAGTTCACAGAATCAACAACTATGTGTTCCTTGGCAAGGACTGCTGGGAGCCTTAGTAGCACCTCCTGACTCCTCCTAACTCCTAAGAGCAGGGTAGGCAGTGGAGGAGGCTGAAGCCAGTAGTGTGAGCACACTGGGGGACAGCACATGATACCAATGTTGTGGTGCAAACAGGGCTTGTAGCAAGAACTGGGGTCCACCATGGACTTATTGACACCTATAAGGGGCCTGGCTTGTCAGCATGCTTTCCTGTAGCTAGAGTTTTTATTCCTAGACTTGCTTACTATGGAGGAGGCTAGTGATATGCATCATGTCAGCAGCATGAAAGTACCCAGCTTGAGGGGCTTGTCCCAAGTGCATGTTTGATGTTAGGATCCCCAGTGCAGTTCTTGACTGGCATCTTATAATCACTTAGCCACAGAGGCCTGGGCTTTGCAAATACTTGTGCGGTGAATTCTGGTAAAATTTGATGGATGGCTGTGCTGGTCATTAGTTTTTTCAATGGTAAAATCTGCTGGGTTGTCTGCAAAGCAGGTGCATTGTTCCACTATCAGTCCTGCTGAATAGCTGTTCTTGGTCACCACTGCCTTTCTTCATTGTTCCTAATTATCTCTATATGTCTTGCTTTATTGGTCTTGGAGTGAAACTGAAGAAAGACCTTCCTAGGGTGTGCCAAAAGGCTGGAAGGATATTTGCTCACCCCCACTCTTCCTTTCCTAATACAGGGAACTCTTTCTAGCTAGGACATTTTTTTTTGGTGGTGAGCAGTGCTGGGTTGGAGGAGGGAATGATGAAGAAACATGAAGTCCTCCTCCTTCTCTTTTTGTGTGGTGATCTTCAGGGTTTTTGTTCCATTTTTTTTTTTTTTTTTTTTTTTTTGTTAAATTTTCTTAAGTGGACTCTAGAACTCTGCCAAGAGGTCTTTCTTTGAGGATAACTATAATTGTTGATCTTTGTTAGGAAGACAGAATCTAGGTTCTTCTATGTGTCCATGTTGGTCTTTAGTCCTGAAATTTATTTTTGAGGAAGATGAGAATAAAAACATTGTTTATCAATCTAAAGGAATAACATGAGAATAGAATAAAAATATGAAATTGCCTGATATTTTTGGAGGTATAGATATAATAGATCCTGTTAATTAACAACAGCATATGCAAATCTTTGTATATTTAGATACCTCAATGAAGTTTGTGGTACATATTTTCACCAATTAAAACCTTTTCTGAAAAAAAATAAAACCTTTTCTGTGCAAAGAATTATACATTTATTTGAAATATATTTTTAATACCTTATTTTTTAAAGATTTTATTTATTTATTTATTTATTTGAAAAAGACAGAGAGAGAGAGTGTAAGGAGGGGCAGAAGGAGATGGAGAGACTCTGCACTGAGCCTGGAGCCTGACATTGGGCTTGATCTCATGACCCTGAGATCATGCCCTGAGCTGAAACCAAGAGTTGGACACTTAAATGACTGAGCCTCCCAGGTACCCCCACCTTTTTATATTTTTAAATATTTCTGTGCTTATGTGACAGTTTTCTTAATATTAGGTCAAGTATAGAATATTTGCTTTCTGTTTAAGAAACTTTTTATTATTAATGTCAATACTTGCTATTGATCTTATTTTGAGAATGCTATTTTTATCCCTTTTTGAGTTATTGCATTTATCTGTATCAATCACTATGCTTGGAGCACTATGTTCTAGTTCCACTGGCTTTCCTTTTATTCTTCTAACACATAAGTCCAATCCTATTTTAGGGCTGTTGAATTTGCCATTTCTATACTTTGAATGTTTAACCCCACAATTTTTACACATCCCACAGATCTCAGCTTATTATCTATTTCAGATCACTCCCCTCACTATCCAATCATATGCAAATCTGAAATCTCCTGGGTATCTCCTATTACTTTTTTGAAAAAAATATTATTTATTTATTTATTCATAAGTGACACACAGAGAGAGGCAGAGTCATAGGGAAAGGGAGAAGCAGGCTTCTTGTGGGGAGCCTGATGTGGAACAGGATCCCAGGACCTCAGGATCATGACCTGAGCCAAGGCAGATGCCCAACCACTGAGCCACCCGGGCATCCCAGTATTTCCTATTACTTATTAATTATCCTTATAGCATATCACTGAGATTTGTTAACTTTTTTTTTTTTGTATGTAAGTTTATACTTTTCCTCTCAACTAGAGCACAGAAGTCATAAGAGTCATACATCCTCATTTGTTACTGTGACTCCAGGGATCAAAATGGAGCTTGAACATGATGGGAGCTCTCTTTCCAACCCAACTTATCTTCCAACTCCAAAATCCCTTCCTCTCTGAGCAAAATTGCTGTTTGGGCTAACTGCAAACTGGGTACCAGTGAAGCCTTGACTCTATAAGAGGCCTTTCAGGGAGACTTTGTGTCAGGTTTTTACCAGAATGTTTGGCATCTATTCCAGAACAAGATAGAACTCCAGAGCATAAAAAATAAGTCTGTATAGAATTGACATTCATTGATCTGGGAACCTGCAAAGGAAAGCCTGCATCAATTTTGCATAAAGTGTCTCATGTCCCTGGACCCAGATAAAGGAACTTTAACTGTAGCCTGAGTCCTACTTTCTTTGAGACTGAGAGGCTATTTAGAAGACCCTAGTGTACCACATTGTCTTCTACCAAACACAATGTCTTTCAATAACCATCTTTGAGCTGGTTTAGTGGACACACAGAAGTACAGTAGAACCATTAAACTTTCTTTATCAACCAGAGAGAGAAATGTCAGCCAGAACAAAGTGAGCACAATTCTAAAGAACTATAACTAATGGAGGACAAACCAGAATAAGTATAATATAGTAATTGGAGGAAGAAAGTAGCTCAAGGCATTCTAAGGATTAAAAAAAGACACAAAAAACAATGCAGTAGATGAACTGAATGAGCTAAGTATTTTCTAAACTTGTATGTACAGAATGAAAGATCAAGGATGGAAAATATCTCAAAACAACAGAGAAAAATATTAACATTTGGAAATTGCAAGGAATAGGAAAAAGCAAAATTAGAGGATTACTCCAGAACATTCAGTAGGAGCTATAAGAGAAAATCAAACAAATGGAACAGATGCAAAAAAAATTAAAAAAGCAACAAAATAATCTATTCTTGAGATGAAAAAAGTCCCAAATCTATATATTCAGAGGCCATTAAAGAGAAAATAGAGGGCAGCCCCGGTGGCACAGTGGTTTAGTGCCACCTGCAGCCCGGGGTGTGATCCTGGAGACCTGGGATCGAGGCCCACGTCTGGCTCCCTGCATGGAGCCTGCTTCTCCCTCTGCCTGTGTCTCTGCCTTTCTCTCTCTGTCTCTCATGAATAAATAAATAAAATCTTAAAAAAAATAAAGAGAAAATAGATAGATGCATAGATACGTAGATACATAAGTGATAAAAATAAATATAAATAAAGACTAAAAGATCTTGCTTGATTAAAAATACAACTTAGTTGGAAGTATTATATAAGAAATCATCTCACAGAAATGGACCAAATCTGTAGATGATAAAGTAATGGCAGCGGGATCTGAATAATAATATTAATAAACTCAAAAGATAATGTTTATATGTATGTTTGTGTAGAAAAATAGAGAACATAAAGTGTTAGAGACGTTACAAGCCATTTTCTCAAATCCTAATCAAATAAAATTAGAAATACATAATAACAAATTGGGCCTCTATAAATCTAACCTGCTTAGAAATTCAGAAATAGACAATGAGCTGAAACTTGAGTGGAGATAGAAATTCAAATAAAGATTACAAATAACATGAATGAAACTGGATTTTTTGATGATAGGAGAAAATCCCTTGTCAGACAAGTGACCCCTTTTAACAAATAGTTGTTTCACTTATACATACCAGTCATAAAGCTGAGATTTTGAAGTTATGCTTCAAAAATTTACAATTTTTTCTGTCATGAGCCTTTGCAATTGCTAAAAGGTAATGTCAACTGATAAATCCTCAATGCCTAAGATCTAATGGATGTCACCGTATTTGTACCTCAGTATATGAGTGAAGAAAAGGCCTGATTAAAGCCTATGCTACTCCTAAATCCATCACCACCCCTCATCTTTGGTTTCTGAATTGTGCCTCATGGTAGACTTTTCCTAGGTGATAAATTATGTCAGTTAGCAGCATTAATTCCCCAGGTTCTACTCATGTGTTGTTGGTTAATATGTACTAATATATAAAAAGATTTATATGTTAATTCAAGTTAGTATGCTTACATTTTAATAAAAAGCTTACTCAAAATAATAGGGATAAAATACAAAAATTTCAGACAACACTAGCCAAAGAGAAGATCTATTGCTCATAAGGGGATTTTAGGAAAGCTTCAAATAAGTGTTAGTGGGCAGAGGCTCAATCTATTCCCACAGCATTAGAAGAGCTAAGATGGTAAAATGTTGAAGTAGCTCAAAGATCATCAGATGAATGTGGTTATAAATATGCAATCTTTCTGTGATGTAAATTAGAAATTCAGGAAAATATTAAGTAGTTGTTAAAATTAATGCTGAACCTTGGTTCTGATTTTTAGTAAGTGTTTTAGTGAGGTTCTCAAATGCTTTCTTGATAATAGTCTCATGCTTTGGTTACTCTATATTGTCTCAGAGGCAAAGAATGGAAAATAGCAGACAAAAGAGAAAATGAGTCACTGAGGAAGCTGACACCTCATTAGCTTTAAAAAATTCAGTCTGCTTTTCCATGAATACCATTAAAGCCCTGAGAAGACTAAAAGGTCCTTCAAATTGCAGGCAGTGAAAGCAAATGAAATAGCCCAACTGGTTCAAAAATGCATGCCGTACCAGCGCTGAATCAAGATTAATTTAACTACTCGTAAGGAATATAAGCCCATCTGATTTTTTTAAAGAGAGATTTTTTTTCATATATTTAAGTGTTTTAGCCTCCTTAATTCATGAAAATGTTTCAAACAAAACTGTCTAAACATAAAACTAATGAGGATCACTTTCATCAGACCTTAATCCAGCAAGTCTCCATTAGGTACCTACTATATGTAGAGCAATAAGAAGTAAACTAGGAAATATACATATATATACAAAGATAAGTTGTCCCTATTCATGAAATACTTAATTTTGGTTAAAAAAATAAATTCTACTTTTATGACATAGCTAAAGAATATAAGCAAGTATAAGACAGTAGAAAATATTGTACACAAATGTAATTCAAAACCAGAAAATAAAAACAAGAAAAGAAATTAGTATGGTAGTACAAGAACAGGTCTTGAATTTAACAAACAGTATTCAATTAAATTATCTTTTACTTATTTAGTGGATGACCTTGGTCAAACCAAGTATCTTTCAATCCCAGTCATTCACAAACTAAGAGAGTAATAAAATCTACCTCATAGATTTGATGTAGGGATTTAATGAGGTGGTGAATATGAATGTGCTTTAGCAATTTTAAGTTGCCAATAAAGTGAGAAGTTTTGTCAAGAAGAATATTTTACTCAGGGGTGGTTATTGCTGTGCTGGTCACATATATAGTTCCAGAACATAACTGGGTAGTCTTTTTACAACATCTCTTTCTAAAGATTCATTGTACAGATAATTACACTGTGACTTGCAAAAGTTGAAATAAATTTTATGCCACATTAAAAAAAGACTCCTGAAATAGTAAGATATAAAAACATGGAGCTGTTATTATTTCTCAAATTCACTTAGCAAGGTTTTTTAGAATCATCACTTCTGTGTGACATTAGAGAAATAAGACAGAAAAATTATGGCTCTACCCCTCAAGAAACTCAAATTCTAGAGAAAAGATAATTATTAATATATCTCCCCACAAAAAATGTGTATAGTAATAACAAGTATACATTAATGTTTATAGTGGTAGAAATATGATGAAAGGTCACCTAATTTAGAAATAGATGACACCATATTTGTAAACATACTCTAAATTTAGATACATATTACAATTCTTTTCAGTTAGATAAAATCTTTCCTTTTACATATAAGCTAGAAATTTCTTTCACCACTGAAATCATAGCCTCTTATTTTGTTTTTAACTACTTACTATGGGTAGAAATCACGTAAAGCAAATTACATAATGGAAATAATGTTAATAATTTTATTCTAATTTGCTGGTATTTAGTTGAAAGATCACACCTATCCATTATTATTAATAACAACCAGGCTCTAATAGTTGTAGATTGCTTGTAATTACAGAATTTGAAAGTCTTGCAAAGTCTACTTGAAAAGGTTTTCATATTTAGTTCACTTAAGTTTTGCCTTAGCTAACATTTACAAATCCTATCAATTCTATTCAAAATGCCAGCAATTTTTAAAGACCATATATAAATTGCTACAACTTTTTTTTTTCTTATTGAACACAAACTATTTTGGTATGTAAAGGAGATCTTAAATAAGCTTTCGTAGGTTGTATGTTTTACTATTGTCCTACTAGACGTAATCCTTTGTATTTCTGCAGTTTCAGTTGTAATGTCTCCTTTTTCACTTACAATTTTGAGTGTCCTCACTTCTTGGTAACTTATTAAAGGGTCTATTTTTTAACCTACAAATAACTTCAGTTATTCATTTCATTGATCTTTTCTATTGCCTTTTTAATCTTTATCTAGTTCTTCTCTGATCTTTGTTATTTTCTTCCTTTTATTGACTTTGGGCTTCCTTTATTCTTGTTTTTCTGGGTCTCTGATGTGTAAAGGTAGGTTATTTATGAGAATTGTATCATTTGTTTATGTAGGCATTTATCACTAAACTGCTTTTGCTGCATCTCATAAAATATGGTATGTTATGTCTCTAATTTTGTCTTAATGTATTCTTTTATTTCTCATTTGATTTTTCCGACTCTCCACATATTTGTAATTTCTTCTCTTTTCTTTACAAAATTAAATTCAGTGCCATACCATTATGGTTGGAAAATATACTTGGTATGATTTCGATCTTTCTAAATTTATTAAGTAGGACTTGTTTTTGTGGTTTAATGTGATCTATCCTAGGGAATATTTTATGTGTTTTTAGAAGAATGTACATTCTGCTGCCATTAGATGGAATATTCTATATCTATTAGAGATATCTGGTCTAAAGTTTAGTGGAAATACAATGTTACCTTGTTAGTTTTCTGTCTGGAAGATCCATCCATTAGTGAAATTAGAGCATTGAAGTCTGCTACTATTATTGTATTGCTATTTCTCCCTTCAGATCTATTAATATTTGTACATGTTGTACCTTTTTGATGAATTTACCTGATAATGTCAGTGCCTCTTGTTATATTCTTTGGCATAAAGTCTATTTTGTCTAATAGAATTATAGGGACCCCTTATTCCCTTTAGCTTCCATTTGCATGAAATATCTTTTTAAAAATCTCTTTACTTTCAGTCTATCTGTGTCCTTAAATTTCAACCAGGCTCTTTTTTCCATTCAGCCACCCTGCTTTTTGATTTGGGAATTTAGTGTATTCACATTGAAAGTAGTTAATGTATACTTACTAATTCCATTTTGTTCATTGTTTTCTGTTTTCTTTTTTTTATATTTGCATTGTTCCTTATTTTTTGTCTTGCTTTCTTCCTTTGCGATTTGATGATTTTCTCAAATGGTATGCTTTCTTTTCTTTTTTATCTTTTGTGAACCTGCTGTAGGTTTTTGCTTTGTAGTTACCATCTGGCTTACATAAAACATATGGATATAATAGTCTATTTTATGCTGATAACAACCTTGAACACATACTAAACCTGTATATATTCTCCGCATCTTACGTTTTTGATGTCACAATGTATCTCTTTTTGTATGTTGTTTCCATTAACAAATTATTAAAAATATAGTTAAAATCTTTATCTTTTAAACATCATACTAGATTTATAAGGGATTTACCTCTTTACCGTTGAGTTTTGTACTTTTATACATTTCATATTACTAATGGCAGCCTTTTGGTTTTCATTTGAAAAGTCATCTTAACGTTACTTGTCAGGCTGGTTTCATAGTAATAAACTCCCATAGCTTCTGTTTGTCTGGAAAACTTCCTTTCTCTAATTCTGAAGGACAGTATTTTTGGTTAGAGTTCCTGTTTGGCAAATTTTTGAAGCACTTTGAATATAATCCCACTCTCTTCTGGCCTGTAAGGTTTCTGCTGATGAATCTGCTGAAAGTTTATTAGGCTTCGCTTGAATATGACAATTATTTTTTCTCTTGATGCCTTTAAGAGTCTCTCCTTAAATTTCAACAATTAAGTTATTGTATATCTTGGTTTGTACTTTTTTAGATTCATCTTTTCTGGAACTCTTTTCACTTTCTTGGACTAGATGTCTCTTTTATTCCCCAGGTTAAGGAAGTTTTCAGCCATTATTTCATGGGATAAGTTTCTGGCTACTTCTCACTCTCTTCTCTTTCTAAGACCTTTTTAAATATGTAAATTGGATCAGTTGATGGTGTTCCACAAGACCTTTATTCTATCTTCACTCTTTTTCAATCTTTTTGAAAAAAATGAATTCCAATGCCCTATCTTCAAGTTCATAGATCCTTTATTTCTTTTGATCTAGGCTGTAGTTGTATCTATTGTATTTTAAAGTCCAGTTGCTGTATTCTTCTACTCTGTGATTTTTATTTGGTACTTTTAATATTTTCTCTCTGTTGACATTCTAAATTTCTTTATGGATGACTCCCCTCGCCTTTGTGAGCATCTTGATGATCATTAATTTGAAATCTCAAGTGAATCACTTATCTGTTTCATTAAAATTTGCTTTGGAAGTTTTCTCTTGTTCTCTCCTTAGAACTTATTCTTCTGATTCTTCAATTTCCTTAAGTATCTACTTTTGATTTTTGTGTAGTAGATAAAACATCCATCTCTCCCAGTCTTTTTTTTTTAATTTGTTTTTATTTAAGTCTGATTTGCCAACATACAATAAAACACCCAGTGCTTAGCCATCAAGTGAGCTCCTCAGTGCTCATTATGCAGTTACCCAAATGCCCCACCCACCTCCCCTTCTGCAACCCTTTGTTTGTTTCCCAGAGTTAGGAGTCTCTCATGAGTTGTCTCCCTCTCTGATTTTCCCACTCATTACTCTCCTTTACTTTATAATACTTTTCACTATTACTTATATTCCCCGTATGAGTGAAACCATATGTTGATTGTCCTTCTCTGCTTGACTTGCTTCACTCAGCATGATACCCCCCAGTTATATCCATGTTGAAGCAAATGATGGGTATTTGTCCTTTCTGATAGCTGAGTAGTATTCCATTGTGTGTGTGTGTGTATATATATGTGTGTGTGTGTGTGTATAACATCTTCTTTATCCTTTCATCTGTCAAAGAGCAGCATGGCTTCTTCCACAGTTTGGCTATTGTGGACATTGCTGCATTGCTGCTCTGAAAGTTGGGGTGCAGGTGTCCTGGTGTTTCACTACATCAGTATCTTTGTGGTAAATACCCAGTAGTGCAATTACTGGGTTGTAGGATAGCTCTATTTTTAACTTCTTGAGGAACTCCACATTGTTTTCCAGTGTGGCTGCACCAGCTTGCATTCACACCAACAGTGCAAGAGGGTTCCCCCTTCTCCACATCCTCTCCAACATTTGTGGTTTCCTGCCTTGTTAATTTTCCCCATTCTCACTGGTGTGAGGTGGTATCTCATTGTGGTTTTGATTTGTATTTGCTTGATGGCCAGTGATGCAGAGCATTTTCTCATGTACATGTTGGCCATGTCTATGTCTTCCCCTATGAAATTTCCGTTCATGTCTTTTGCCAATTTCATGATTGGATTGTTTGTTTTCTTGCTGTTGAGTTTAGTAAGTTCTTTATAGATCTTGGATACTAGCCCTTTATCTGATATGTCATTTGCAAATATCTTCTCCCATTCTGTAGGTTGTCTTTTAGTTTTGTGGACTGTTTCTTTTGCTGTGCAGAAGCTTTTATCTTGATTAAGTCCCAATAGTTCATTTTTGCTTTTGTTTCCCTTGCCTTCATAGATATCTTGCAAGAAGTTGCTGTGTCTAAGTTCAAACAGGGTGTTGCCTGTGTTCTCCTCTAGGATTTTGATGGATTCTTGTCTCACAGTTAGATCTTTCATCCATTTTGAGTTTATCTTTGAGTGTAGTGCAAGAGAATGGTCTAGTTTCATTCTCCTGTATGTGGTTTTCCAATTTTCCCAACACCATTTATTGAATAAACTATCCATTTTCCAGCGGATATTCTTTCCTGCTTTGCCGAATATTAGTTGACCATAGAGTTGAGTGCCCATTTCTGGGTTCTCTATTTTGTTCCATTGATCTATGTGTCTGTTCTTGTGTCAGTGCCATAATGTCTTGATGATCACAGCTTTGTAATACAGCTTGAAACCCGGCATTGTGATGCCCCAGCTTTGGTTTTCTTTATAATATTCCTCTGGCTATTTGGGTTCCTTTCTGATTCCATACAAATCTTAAGATTGTTTGTTCCAACTCTGTGAAGAAAGTCCATGGTATTTTGATAGGGATTGCATTGAATGTGTAAATTGCCCTGGTAGCATAGACATTTTCACAATATTTATTCTTCCAATCCATGAGTATTGAATGTTTTTCCATTTCTTTGTGTCTTTCTCAATTTCTTTCAGAAGTATTCTGTAGTTTTTAGGGTGTAGATACTTTACCTCCTTGGTTACATTTATTCCTAGGTATCTTATGGTTTTGGGTCCAATTGTAAATGGGAATGACTCCTTAATTTCTCTCCTTCAGTCTCATTGTTAGTGTACAGAAATGCCACTGATTTCTGTGCATTGATTTTGTATCCTGTACATTGCTGTATTGCTGTATGAGTTCTAGCAATCTTGGGGTAAAGTCTTTTGGGTGTTCTACATACGGTATCATGTCATCTGCAAAGAGGGAAAGTTTGATGTCTACTTTATCAATTTGAATGCCTTTTATTTCTTTTTGTTGTCTGAGTGCAGAGGCTAGAGCTTCTAGTACTGTGTTGAATTAACAGTGGTAAGAGTGGTCATCCCTGTCATGTTCCTGATCTTAGAGGAAAGGCTCTCAGTTTTTCCCCACTGAGAATGATATTTGCTGTGGGCTTTTCATAAATGGCTTTTAAGATATTGAGGAATGTTCCCTCTATCCCTATGCTTTGAAGAGTTTTAATCAGGAGTGGATGCTGAATTTTGTCAAATGCTTCTCTGCATCTATTGAGATGATCATATGGTTCTTGTTTTTTCTCTTGTTATGATCTATCACATTGATTGTTTTAGGAGTGTTGAAACACCCTTGCATCCTGGGGATAAATCCCACTTGATCATGGTGAAAATCCTCTTAATATACTGTTGGATCCTATTGGCTAGTATCTTGGTGAGATTTTTGCATCGATGTTCATCAGGAATATTGGTCTATAATTCTCCTTTTTGGTGGGGTCTCTGTCTGGTTTTGGAATCAAAGTAATTCTGGCTTCATAAAACAAGTTTGGAAGTATTACCTCCCTTTTATCTTTCAAAACAGCTTTAGTAGAATAAGGTATTATTTCTTCTTTAAACATTGGTAGAATTCCCCTGGGAAGCTTTCTGGCCCTGGACTTTTGTGTCTTGGAAGGATTTTGATGACTGCTTCATTTGGCCTGGTTATTGGCCTGTTCAGTATTTCTATTTCTTCCTGTTCCAGTTTTGGTAATTTGTGGTTTTCCAAAAATGCATCCATTTCTTCTAGATTTCTTAATTTTTGGCATATAGCTACTTATAATTCATTTTTAAAATCGTTTGTATTTCCTTGGTATTGGTTGTGATCTCTCCTCTTTCATTCATGATTTTATTAGAGTATTTTCTCTTTTTTAAAAGTAAGTCTGCCTAGAGATTTATCTATCTTATTAATTCTTTCAAAGAACCAACTCCTGGTTTTGTTGATCTGTTCTACAGTTCTTCTGGTCTCTATTTCATTGAGTTTTGCTTGAATCTCTTTTATCTATCTTCTTCTGCTTGGTGTAGGCTTTATTTGCTGTTCTTTCTCCAGTTCCTTTAGGTGCGAGGTTAGCTTGTATATTTGAGTTTTTTCCAATATTTTGAAGGAGGCTAGTATTGCGATGTATTTCCCTCTTAGGACCACTTTTGCTGTATCCCAAAGATTTTCAATGGTTGTATCTTCATTTTCATAAGTTTTCATGAATCTTTTTAATTCTTCTCTAATTTCCTCGTTGACCCATTCATCTTTTAGTAGGATGGTCTTTAACCTTCATGTGTTTGAGTTCTTCCAAATTTCTTCTTGTGATTGAGTTCCAGTTTCAAAGCATTGTGGTCTGAAAATGTGCAGGGGACAATCTCAATCTTTTGGTATCAGTTAAGACTGATTTGTGACCCAGAATGTGGTCTATTCTGGAAAAAGTTCCAATGCACTTGAGAGGAATGTGTATTCAGTTGCATTCGGATAGAAAGTTCTGTATACATCTATGAAATCTATTTGGTATTTTTAAGTTTGATTTTGTTTTGTTTTGTTTTTAAATATTTTATTTATTTATTCATGAAAGACAGAGAGAGAGAGAGTGTGAGAGAAAGAGAGAGAGATATGCAGAGAGACAGGTAGAGGGAGAAGCTGGCTCCATGCAAGAAGCCCAATTTGGAACTCGATTCTGGGACTCTGGGATCACGCCCTGAGCCAAAGGCAGACGCTTAACCACTGAACCACCCATATGAAATCTGTTTGGTCCAGTGTATCATTTAAGGACCTTGTTTCTTTGATGATGTTCTGCTTAGAAGATCTGTCATTTGCTCAAAGTGCCATGTTGAAATCTCTTACTCTTAATGTATTATTACCTAAATATCTCTCTACTTTGGTTATTAATTGATTGATATATTTGGCAGCTCCCACATTAGGGACATAAATATTCATTATTGTTAAGTCTTCTTGTTGGATAGACCCTTTAAGTATGATATAGTGTCTCTTTTCATCTCTTATTGTGGTATTTGGTATACACTTTAATTTATCTGTTATGAAGTTTGCTACCCCAGCTTTCTTTTGAGGACCATTCAAATGGTAAATGATTCTCCACTTCATTTTCAGGCTGGAGGTTTCCTTAAGTCTAAAATGAGTCTCTTGTAGGCAGCATATAGATGGGTCTTGCTTTTTTTATCTAGTCCAATACCCTGTGTCTTTTGATGGGATCATTTAGCCCATTCACCTTCAGAGTAACTATTGAAAGATATGAATTTAGTGCCATCATATTACCTATTCAGTCCCTGTTTTTGTGGATTTTTTCTTTGAGCTCGCTCTTGCTTTTACAGGTTCCCCTTTATTATTTCTTGCAGAGCCGATTTGGTTTTCACATATTCTTTCACTTTCTGCCTATCCTGGAAGCTCTTTATCTCTCTTATTCTAAATGACAGCCTTACTGGAGAAACTACTCTTGGCTGCATATTCTTCTCATTTAGTACCCTGAATATATTGTGCCAGCCCTTTTTGGCCTGCCAGGTCTTTGTGGAGAGGTCTGCTGTTAATCTGGTATTTCTCCTAATCTCTTTCTGGTATTTCTTAACTTCATATAAGTTAAGAATCTCTTGTCTTGTGCTGCTTAAAAAAAAATTCTCTTTATCTTTGGAATTTGCAAGTTTCACTATTAAATGTCGTGGTATTGAATGGTTTTTATTGAATTTTGGGGGGGGTCCTCTCTATGTCTTGGATCTGAATGCCTGTTTCCCTCCTTAAATTAGGGAAGTTCTCAGCTATGATTTGTTCAAATATACATTGTGGTCCTCTCTCAGCCTCTTTTGCAATCCCAATTAGACACATATTCTTCCTTCTCAAGCTATCATTTATTTCCCTAAGGCTTTCCTTGTGGGCTCCTAATTGTTTTTCTCTTTTTTCCTCAGCTTTCCTGCTTACCATCACCAAGAAGTTTGTCTTCTAAGTCACTCACTCTCTCTTCCACCTCATTAACCCTAGCAGTTAGAACATCCTGTTTGGATTGTATCTCATTTAATCTATTATTAATTTTGGCCTGACTAGATCTTAATTCTGTAGTAATGACGTCTCTAGAGTCCTTTACACTTTTTTCCAGAATCACCAGTAACTTTATAATTGTACTTCTGAATTGAATTCCTGACATAATATTTAAATCCATATTCTGTAATTCTGTGGCAGAGAGTATCGTTTCTAGTTCTTTTTTTATGGTTAATTCTTCCTTCTAGTTATTTTGTCCAGTACAGAGTGGCTGTATGAGCAGACTGCTCAAAAATATCAACCATAACCTAAGTAAAACACACCCTCGATGATTCCGAAGAGGTAAGAGACTAGAAAATAGAAGAACAGAATAAAATAAAACAAAAGGACTCCTAAAGTGAAAAACAAATTTTAAAACAAAGTAGTAAAAATAAAAAGCCAAAAACCAAAAACAAAGAAGAAGAAGAAGAAAAAAAAAAAGAAAATAAAAGTAAAGAGGAAAAAAGGGTCATGGTGGTGGTTATGAAGAAGTGGTGGTTGAGAGAGAATGTACTCTCCCTGAAGGGACTAGATGGTGATCCTCTTGGTTTTGAGTGTATTTTGTTCTGTATGTTGGAAGACGGTCAATTCCAGATTTATAAAAACCAGCAACAAAGCCCCAACATTGACCACAGAAACATAAACAAGATAAGAGCAGGAAATGGGGGATCCCTGGGTGGCGCAGCGGTTTGGCGCCTGCCTTTGGCCCAGGCCGTGATCCTGGAGACCCGGGATCGAATCCCACATCAGGCTACCGGTGCATGGAGCCTGCTTCTCCCTCTGCCTATGTCTCTGCCTGTCTCTCTCTCTCTCTCTGTGACTATCATAAATAAATAAAAATTATTAAAAAAAAAAAAAAAAAAAAAAAAGAGCAGGAAATGGGAAGGAAGAGAGAATAAAATCTCACAGAATAAATCAACAAGGTATTCCACTTGGTTCTGGGTATATGTTGGTTGTGTTTTCTAAGGTACTAACTTCCACCACTGTAAAACAAAATGAGGCAGAAAAACAAAAAACAAAACAAAACAAAAAAAACAAATACCCATATCATATATCTACCAAAATTAAATTGAATATGTTGAAGGGAATCCAGAAGTGAAAAATATATCTAAGTCATGCAATTGTAGAAATATGAAAGTGAAAAAGGAAAAAAAAAAAACTAAAAATTAAGAGCTGGTAAAATATTGTTGTTAAGGTGGGAAAAGAGAAAAAATAATATTGGAAATATTTAGTCTGATAGAAAAATGAGTTGGAATGGAAAAAGAAGGAAAAAAAAAGAAAAGAAAAAAGAAAAACCCTTTAGTTCTATATACTGTTTTCCCTCAGTACTGTTGCTTTCCAGCACTGCTTGGTCAATAATCTTGCTCTTCCTTTGTTCTTCCAGCTGGTTTTCTTGGGGAAGGTCGACTGTGCTGATTCTCAGGTGTGTGTACCTGGGGGAGATGCCCTGCCTCTTGCCTCATGCCAGGCTCAGTGGGAGCTGTTTACCCTGTGAGACCTCTGTTCCCTGGAGGCCCCGCCTCTCTCAGAAACACAGTGAAACAAAGAGGAAAAACAACAATGGTGGTGGCTGGGTTTCTAGTTCTAGAGTCAGCTCCCCACGAGTAACTAATCACAGTTTCCAAGTCCACACTGGCCAAGATCCCCTGGGGGCAGGTGTGGGTGCCCTGCTCTGCACAGCTTGGGGGTGCTCAGCTGCAGGAGAGTTCTCACTGTCCTGTGCCCTCCCTGCTTCCACCTGTCCCAGGGGGAGTACAGGATCACTGGCTTCGTCTGCTTGGGTGCCCTGGGATCTAGGACCATATGCCGCTGGAACCATGCTCCCAGGGACCACCTCTCCTGAAAGAAATAGGGCACAGCCACCTCCATCTGGAGCTGGCCCACCTAAAATACTGGCTTCTCCCAAATGCCCTGGAGGGCTGGGTGCTCCAGCTTTTTATGGATATCGGATCAGTTTGTGGTGAGTTTTCCCCTGGGTGCCCCTCCTCTTATAGTGACTCCGGGAATCTTGAGGCTTCACTGGCCCTCCTGTAATTCTGTCCAATTTCCTTGCTAAACACTTTTTCATCAGGGAAAACTCTGGCGTGGATTTTAAAGTTCCCACTTCTCCAGGGCTGGGCTTTCTTGCCCTGGAGGGCTTTTTGGCTCCACTTTATCCCTGCTAGTCAGGGTTACCCTCCCCCCCACTTTATTTATTATTTATTTATTTATTTATTTATTTATTCACCTTCCTACCTTGTTAGAAGTGAAAATTTTTCTTTCTGTAGTGTTCTAGCTGTTCTCTTTACATCTGGTTGAATTCGTAGGTGTTCAGGTTGTTTTGAAAGTAATTTAGGGGGCAGCCCCGGTGGCGCAGCGGTTTGGCACCGCCTGCAGCCCAGGGCATGATCCTGGAGACCCGGGATCAAGTCCCACGTCGGGCTCCCTGCATGGAGCCTGCTTCTCCCTCTGCCTGTGTCTCTGCCTCTCTCTCTCTCTCTCTCTCTGTGTGTGTTGCTCATGAATAAATAATTAAAATCTTTAAAAAAAAAAGTTATTAAGGTAAGTTTGTGGGACTAGGTGAGTTGAGGACCCCTACTCTTCCACCGTCTTGCCGCTCCCTCCATCTCTCCCAGTCTTGATAGAATGTCCTTATGTTAGAGATGAAGCTCCTAGCTTGAGCTCCTAGTCATCCCTCAAACTTTTATGATTGTTTAGGCTTCCTCTTTTGTTCTGAAAGTCTCCTAGTAGGTAAGAGTCTATTAAGAGGCATCAGTATCTATCAGGGAGAATTACAGTTAGCACTTTGATATAAGCTGATTAGAGGCTGTTCCTTCAAAGTATGTCACTAACACTTTCTAGAAAAAAACAGGGGATGGAAAAGTTTGCCTGTTCAGATATAAAACCACAAAAGTGTTACTCCTGCACCTATTAGAACTGCTTCTTGGTTTTCTACAGTCCTATGGGACTTTAATGCAAACCCTGTTGGTTATCAAAGCCAGTGATCAGAGGCCTATCTCTCAGATGGCAGGGACAAAGGTTTTGGTCCCAGACATATGTATAAGCTCCTTCTACTGATGCTGGCTGGAGACAAAAGGTGGGAAATATGCCATCCAGTCTTTGGGAAGGGCTGTAGCCAGGCTCTCAGTCTACAGCTTTTAAAGTATGCAAATAGAGCACTTTCAGGGAAATAGAGGGAGATGGATGTTTTTGTCTGCTCCTTCTGCACTGAACCTGGGCACATAGCCAAATAAAAACTGCCTCTTTGTTTGCTAGAGCTATATTGTGTAATATTGATTTGTAGATATGCAAATTATCTATTATCTATCCCTAAATATTAAAGAACCCTGTTAGTTACTAAACTTATTTGTAAAGTTGTAGGATACAAAATCAATGAACTATCAGAAAAAAAATGAAACCACAAATATGTAGAATAATAACCTGTGCTCATAGATCATTGAATTAATGTTGATAAAGTGTCTGCACTAACCAAGTCCATCTACAGACTCATGCAGTCCCTATCAAAAATTATCAAGGACATGCAAATCAAAAGCATAATGGGAGACCACCCAAAGCTGTTAGAATGGCTATTATCCAGAAAACAAGAAACAAGAAATGTTGTTGAGGATGTACAGGAAAAGAAACACTTGTGCACTTTTGGTGGGAATCTAAATTTGTGCAGCTCCTTTGGAAAACAGCAATGAGGTTCTTCAAAAAATTAAAAATAGAAATTCCATATTAGTCAATAATTCCTCTATTAGATATTTTAACCAGGAAAAATGAAAACACTAACTCCAAAAGATATTTGCACCCTTATGTTTATTGAAATATTGTTTAGAATAGCCAAGGCATGGAAGCAAGTTAAGTGTCCATCAATGAATGAATTTAAAAAAAATTATCTATACACACTTACACACACACACCCATTCACATACACACAATGGCATATTACACAGCCATAAAAAGTCTAAGATTGTATCATTTGTGACAACATGGATGGACCTAAAGATATTATGGTAAGTGAAAAAAGTCAGACTAAGACAAATACCATATAATTCCATTCATAAATGGAATCTACAACATGAATAACCAAACAAAAAGCATAATCAGAACTGTAAATACAGAGAACAAACTGATGGTTACCAAAAGGAAGAGGGTAGGAGGTTGGGCAAAATGAATGAGGGGAAAGAGATACAGGCCTCCAGTTATGGAATGAGTAAATCATGACAGTAAACAGCAGGGCATAAAGAATACTATGGTATTGTAATAGCAAAGTAATGGGACATATGGTAGCTATACTTGTGAATATAGCATAATGTATAAATTCCGCAAATCACTAAGTTGTACACCTGAAGCCAATGTGACATTGTGTGTCAACTATACTCAAAAAAATAAAAATAAAAATATAAATAAAATAAATAAATAAATGGTAAAAAGACAAGGGATAACAATCATTGAAAAAGGAATCCTCTTGTACTATTGGTGAGAAAGTGAAGTGGTGTAATTTCCAGGGAAAACGATACAGAAGTTCTTCAAAAATTTTAAAATAGAACTACATATGATCTAGCAATTACACTTCTGGTTATGATCAGAAGAAAACAAACTCAGTATCTCTACAGAAACTTGTACTGCCATGTTATTCCCAGTATTATTACAATAGCTAAAACGTGGAAACAACATGAAGTATCTTTACAGTGGATGAATGGATAAAGAAGATGTGGTATATATATTTATATACAATGGCTATTATTTGGTGGTGAAAAAGGAAATGCTGACATTTGCAGCACCATGGGTAGAACTTGCAGGAATTATGCTAAATAAAATAAATCAGACAGATAAAGACAAATGCTGTATGATCTTACTTTTGAAGATAAATACTGTATGGTCTTACTTTTATGTAGAGTCTTTAAAATAACAAAACTTGGGGATCCCTGGGCGGCTCAGTGGTTTGGCGCATGCCTTTGGTCCAGGGCATGATCCTGGAATCCCGGGAATGAGTCCCACATCAGGCTCCCTGCGTGGAGCTTGCTTCTCCCTCTGCCTATGTCTCTGCTTCTCTCTCTCTCTCTCTCTCTCTCTCTCATGAATAAATAAATAAAATCTTTTTTAAAAAGTAACAAAACTCATAGATACAAAGAATATATTGGTGGTTGCCAGAAATGGGGATGAGGGGGCAAAATGGGTTAAGGTAGTCAAAAAGTACAAACTTTCAGCATAGAATAAATAAGTCTCAAGGATGTAACATACAGCATGATGAGTATAGTTAATCCTGAATTTTTGAAAATTGCTAAGAGTATAGATCTTAAAAATTCTTATCACAAGAAAAAATATGTGCGGTAATAGATATTAACTTACTATGTTAATCATTTTGCAATATATACAGTTGACTCTTGCACAATGTGAAAAGGTTGGGGAGCTAAGTGCAGTAAAAAATGGATGTATAACTTATAATGTTTTATATGCTATATTATAGTAAAGTAACCTGGGAAAATTGTTATGAAAATCATAAGGAAGAGAAAAATATATTTACAGTATTGCTTTATCAAAAATATATGTATGTAAGTGGACCCATGTACTTCAAACCCTTTTTGTTCAATGGCCAACTCTGCATATATCAAATTATGTTGTATTTTTAAACCTAATACAGTGCTATATGTGGATTAAAAAGAGAATTAAAGTCATTTATGCATACATAAATAATACATATATGTGTGTATATATAATATATACATAAATAATAGATATGCATACATACATGTGTATGCATATATATAAATATAGATAGCACAGGGGCACCTGGGTGACTCAGTTGCTCAAGCATCTGCCTCTGGCTCAGGTCATAATATAAGGGTCCTGATATCAGGTCATGATATCAGGGTCCTGGGATTGAGCCTGGTGTCAGGTCTCTGCTTCTCCATTTTCTTCTACCTCTCCCAACTTCATGCTCTCTTTCATTCTCAAAGAAATAAATTTTTTTAAAGGATTTTGTTTATTTATCCACGAGAGACACACACACATACACAGAGGCAGAGACACAGACAGAGGGAGAAGCAGGCTCCATGCAGGGGGCCCAATGTGGGACTTGATCCCGGGACTCCAGGATCATGTCCTGAGCTAAAGGCAGATGCTCAACCACTGGGCCACCCAAGTATCCCAGAAATAAAATCTTAAAAAAATAAATATATAAACCACATATACACATGCATATACACATATATATTAAATATTTAAACAAATTACTTCCAAAGTAAGAAAAAAAATCCTAGGAAAGTAATGTTCTCATTTGATGTCCAGAGCCCTGTCTTGCTCAAAAACATAGAACTAATTTAACTGATAGAGTTATGACTCAAACCAAGTTTTTTTTTTTTTTTTTTTTTTCAAACCAAGGTTTTGTATCACAATGCTAGAGCAGTATTTCCCAGCCTGTGACCCAAGTAGCCGTGGATTCTGAAGCTACTAAGGGGAATTCCATAGATTAAAAAAAAGGAGAGCAGTATTCGTAGGCAATGAGTTTGAAGGGTTGAGAATTAAATTTAACTGAATTACATGAAGAATGTTTTCCCAGAATCTTTAAAAGTGACATATGTGCATCATGAAAATGCTTGTAGAAAAAATTTTGTAAACTTTTTAAACTTTTCCCAGAGAAATTGACATTTATTAACATTGTAGAAAACCCAGTTTCTATTAAACTCGGTTTTAGAAATGATGTTTTAGTGGAAAAATTTTGTGTCCCCTAAATTTGAAATTTCTATTTGCATGGGGTTCTCAAAGAAAACATCCAACACCCAAAATTAGTTTCCTAGTGAGTGTTGTGTGCCATTCTCCTTTAAAAATAAACATCTTATGTTTAAGAATCCTAGCAATGTCAAAGAGTACAAATAAAATTGAATGTTATCAATGTCAAAATAGTGCTTCAAAAGAGAGATAACAGTTGGAGAGGAGAACTGTCCCCCTAACCCTAGCCCACATTATGTAGGCTGATGATTAAAGAACATCCTGAGATTTATTGCAGTCATACTCATCATACAGAGTAGGTCAGTCAATTTTCTATATACTGTATAAAACTTGACCTGTGTCTGGGCTCTTGATGCTTTGTTCATGATATCTAGCTGAGTGAGCCAGAATATAGGAAAAAAGGAATTTTAATGAAACTATTCCAATTTTCTGCTTGAGGAAATGGGATAACATTTAATTCATTCAATAAGTAGTAATTCCATCATTTATTCTAGTTATTCTACTAAGCATATCTTAAGAATTATCATGTGTTGTATTTCCTAATGGTGAGGAAATTATTTGAACTATCTCTCACATACATAAGCAACCATTGCATACCATTTACACTACTTATTTACAAATACAAAAGTTATTTATGGACTTTTTATAATAACAAGAAAAATCAAGAATTTTAGTAGTATAGATAGGAAAAAATCTCTCATTTGAAGCCAGGAAACTCAGGTTCAAGTTCTAAATGAGGTATGCACTGGCTATATGCCAACTTCTTTATGCCTTATTAGTTTCCTCTTTGGTGAAATGTGAAAATAACACCTGCCCTGAAGCACCAAAAAGATGTTTTGGAAATTAAATACAATATATTTCAGGCAAAGTTTAAAGTGCTAAAACATTTTCAATGCTATTAAATATACTTTTAACTTAGAATTTCTTTTATGATGTCACAACTGAGAAATTTTAACTTACCTCAAGTGAACAAAATATACTTTATATATTCTGTATCTATTCTTATCCACTTAGGTGACATTAAAGTTCATAAAATGGAAAATGAATCTTGATTACAATAAATCTTGAAATAGTTGTTAAGCAATTTTTATAGATGTATTTTAGCATAAATATGGATTTTTTTGTTTTACTGTTTCATTTTTTAAAATTCCAGTCCAATGATATTTTTATCATTTGACAAGTCTGATGACAAAGTTTTTTGTCTTCCTTGCCTGAGCAGCTATCCATCTGGAAAAGAATTATTTTTTAAATCACTGTTTAATCCTGAATCATTCAACAGTGGGTTCCAAATTATAGACATCTCATGTGGAGTAAGTTATTTTCTAGGTATTGGAATTTCCTTTCAAAGTACAATTTTCATGCCAGATTCAAAATCCAATCTACTGAAAAAACAGCCATTGCCAACAAACAAAACAAGACATTTGTATAAAATCATATGTTATTTTTAAATGAAATTTGAAGTTAAATAACCTCCAGGCAACATTTCCTCAACACCAGCTATGTATAATATGTATGTAAAAATCTATCAGATTATCCCAATAGGTACTTGTGTGTACGTGTGTGTGTGTGTGTGTGTGTGTGACCAGAAAAGTTGTAATGTAGAATATAATGTATTCTATAGTTGAAAGCAATCCTGAAATATGTGAACTGGAAATGCCTTCAAAGCTTTGAAAGACTATGAATTTCCCTCTACTGTCTCCCTCAAACTGAAAGTCCCCAGTCTTCTTGTGGAATAAAAGTAATTGGGACTACCTACAAAACAGGGATTGTAAAGGATTTAGGCAAAAATGTAGCTTTTACAATGTATTTTCCATATGAATTACTTCTCTTAGAAGAGTGATACAGAGGAGAATGGAACCTGAGGACCAATAGGTAGGAATCATGACATTTGGGGACTTAGGAAAGAGAGTGATCTTCTATATAACCTCCTCTCTGGCTCTTGTGTGTCAGAAAAAAATTGCTAAGATGGTTTCATTTAACCAATTGATTTTATATTGTTCCTTGAGGCTGATTTTGTAAAGTTTCTTTGATATTTTGTGGTTGTACAGTTTTATGAGTACCATATATGCCACGAACCTCAGAAATGGCATATCATTTCAACAAGCATTTTTTCCTAGAATTAAGATGAAGCTAAGTTACTCCAGAACTCTTTTAACATTGCACTCTGGTTTGGTCACCAGACTACCTAACTTGACTACTAGTTCAGTGTAATATTATCCTGAGTACTTTTATTATAGATCTTCATTATTTAAATATATTTGAACAAATAATCTATGACTTGTATGTAGTACAGAACTTTCAGTTATCTGCCTACTAAATGAAAAGCTTGGCAATTCATCTCTAAGCACAGTGAAATTACTCTTCAGAAAGCGCTAATTACAAGCATTGGGATTGATACTCCAATGAGAGAACATTATTTTTATACCAGGATACTAAGCAATTAAAAAAATCTAAAACCTCACTATTGTATGAGAAAAGCCCATAACTGTACAATGAACATCAGAAAACATTGGCAGGGCAGAATGAACAGCAGTGCCAGTGTCTGGTGTATTCTGGTGCATGTAATATGTTCTTTACCTAAAAGCATGAAGAACGTGGTATTGAAAAAGGCCTAATTTTCATTTCGATCCTTGGGAAAATAACAGGGATGCTGTTGATTTCCAGATTTTAGAAAATTTCCTTTAGAATCAAGTCCATTTTCCCACATTCTATATCTTTTTAAAGAAATTGTAGCAAAGCATGTGGTATCCACAATGGATACAATTCCCTTTATTATAAGTAAAATCACTCCCACTGAGATCTTAAAGACACTTCAGCACTTTTCCTTTCCATGAGAGAGCAGTAATTGCTCATCTTAAACCCCACCGACTGCCATTGAAGCCAAGAAGACAGTCTCTAGATACAACCCACAATGCTTTCAACCCGAGTTGAACGCTTCAAAAGATGATATGAATTTCACAAATACATTAT
Organism: Canis lupus dingo; assembly: GCF_003254725.2. NCBI lineage: Eukaryota > Metazoa > Chordata > Mammalia > Carnivora > Canidae > Canis > Canis lupus. The sequence goes on along the minus strand of NC_064253.1, from coordinate 32,065,213 downwards.
TGTAGTTGGTGTTGAGAAGCAAAAATTTTACACAAAAGACTGAAAAGGGAATCATTTTTACCTCAAGTAGGAAACTATTATTATCTCTATCCAGGATTCCAATTAAAGTATATCCAAGAGAAAACAAGACTGGTAAGGATAGTAATAAACATTTTGATTAGTTTTGTATATCGAGCTGCATGTTGAATGAGTAAAAATGATGAACCTGAGCAACATTCTATAAATTCTATATCCTACATTTTTATAATTTGAAAGTTATTATTTTTTTCTTTTTTTAAAGATTTTATTTATTTATTCGAGAGAGAGAGAGAGAGACAGAGACACAGGCAGAGGGAGAAGCAAGCTCCATGGAGGAAGCCCAATGTGGGACTCAATCCCAGGGCTATGGGATCATGCTCTGAGCCAAAGACAGATGCTCAACCACTGAGCCACCCAGGCATCCCAGAAAGTTATTTTCAACATTAGTCAATATAAGTAAAATGGAGCTATGAGAATTAGCTATGACCTTAAGCTGATAATATTAAATTATTTTATCCTTAAGTACCTGGGGGCAATGTGTAGCTTTGCATTTTACATTAGTTAAATAAATGATGAGGGATAAAGCACAAAATAGTGGATACTACCTAACCTTTATCTGCTTCCTATGACCATTCCTAACCAATTATCAAATAGTGAGTACATAAACTAGGCACACTAAAAAGTCTTTATAGGTGGGTAATAACAATATCAGCAATCATAATTATAAACAACTATAGCAATGATGCTTCTTTACTAAGAGGCAAACCTTTGTGATGTATTAGCCATCTCATTTAATCCCCTCAAAACCCAGCAAGAACATATAACTAACCACATTTTACACATAAAATCATTAGGTTAAATATATTCTCACATTGAGGTAACTAGTAAGTGATTGAAGATTAGACCCTGAGCCTCTTTTACTATAATTTATTTTTTATCCAAGTTCATCAAGCTGATTTTCAAAAAAGAATAGCATTTGTATCAAAGCACACAATGTATTTTCCTAATTAAGTTGTTGATTACAGAACTCTGCAAGGTAAGCAATAATAATTATTCCTATTTAGAAATAATACAAGAGAGATTTGAAGAGGTTAAGCTGGTTTCCAAACCACAAAACTGGCAATAGCTGAGATAAGATTTATACTCAGGATTTCCAATTTCAAATATAATGTTGTTTCAAATATTCCACCATGGGGAATGCTTCAGAACAGTGGTTCTCAACTTTTCTTTAATACAGCTGTTATTTCAAAAATCTGGAGCCCACCATGGCAGAAATAAAAGATACAAGTTTTCCAAGAATAGATTTTATATACTTGCTGACATTTTAATAGTATATTTAGTACTTATGATAGGATTTTCTGAATTACAGATCACAATAATATCGGGATGTGTTGAATGTTACAACTTTAAAGTATAAGCAAATATACAGTTCATTATTTGCTTAGCTAGAAATAATACTATTAAGCTCACATTTTAACTATGTTAATATAAATAACAAAAAATGGGTATTAGACATCTCACTTGCATTGTTATAGTAGCATAGTTCCCAATAATTGCATGTTACTATAGATGGGTCACTATAGTGCATACCTTCTGTACTTATTGTTTAATTCTATAAATAACTTAGTATACTAGGATATTGATATCCCCAATTTCACAAGAAGAATGTGATAATACAAAAAATATTTTTGTTTCATAATGTTAAATAAGTGGCTAAATCAGTTTGAACTGATGATCTTAACCATCATATTATACTGTTTAGGCCAAAAGAGACATTATTAGGCAAGTACTTCACTAGCACATATTTGAAAGTGTAATAGCTGAAACTGAGTGTAACTTTCAAAGGAAAAGTGGGTAGCCCTTTTACAAGAGTTTAATTTTAGCTTTGCTGAACAGACACAAGCAGAAAAAGCAGTGGGGAATCTTGGAGTATGACAATCCATTCATGAAATCTAATGGTTGACAATTCAGTGTGTGCTTGTCTGCAGAATATGACTCTGATCATAATTCCCAACCCAGCTTGCTTGGCTCTTTATTAATTTTCAGTTAACAATTTCCTTTCTCTCCTACGATCATATTCTCCAATATTCCCCATATTAAAGTAACTTTACTTTTCTTGATATATTTTCTATCACAATATGTTTAGCTGCTATTTTTACAGCAAATATCTCATCACATAGACATTTTGGACTAGAGAAATATTTTTCCAAGTACAAAATTCTTCTCATGATGCTAAAAAAAATCAATGGTGAACTATGAATGAATTAATAGAAATCTGTCTTGTAACTCACTTTGCTGTAGTCACTATACAAAAAATACTTGAAATTTAAGTTTTCAAAATTTTCACACACACAAATCATTGTTGAAAAGCATTTTCCTTTTCTAATTGTGTAAATTCAAATTCTCTATAACTTCCCATGCCATGCCATTATACTGGATTCATTTTTTAGAAGGATTCTGATACTCAAATGAGATATTAATCAAATAAAATTACATATTTTGAAGTAGTCATATTTTGAAGTAATACAATGAAATTTTACACTTAGTATATATATATTTTAAAAGGTATATGTTTATTTTACCAAGTATTGTGAGCTAAAATATGTGGGTACACCTTAAAGTTTTATTTTTCAAATTACTCCATATATTGCCCCATACCTACATTTTGCAGTTATTCCAACTACTGTACTTCACTAATATAAATTCGTATGACACCCCCTCATCCCTGTACCCATCCTTCCTTTTTTTTTTTTTTTTCGTTCCTGAATGTACTTTTTTTTTCTTTAAGGTTGTAGAATTACAAAATTCCTTCAACCTTGGGACCTTAGGTAGGATACCCTCAAATGGACTGGTTTAGTCCTTAGGGAGTCAATGTGTGTTGCTGCTTATTTAAATAGAGTTCATTCAGAGCCCCAAGAGTGCCAATGTACTCCCTACGCTTTCCAGATGCCTCCTTCCTGAGCCACCAGGAGGGCTAGGCACCTAAGCAGGGACCCTCAGGTGACTTAATTTGGTTCGCCAGTGCCTACTCAATCAAAGACCCGGGTTTTCCTTCTTGAAGAAACTCACGGAAAGGGCATATTTCTTACAGGTTCACATACTACTTTGTACAAAAAAATGTCCTTGGTGCAGCTTATGCCAAGTTAGTATGAAGATTGTTCTTGAGTATTGCATGAAGGCTACGATGTTCAAACGGGCAAGTCATGGGTGTGAAAGCTTTAATTTATCTACCTCATTTATTTTTTATTTTTGTAGCCATAGTGTCTATTTTCCTATTTTATGACCGCTGAAGTGTTCTGACGCCCTGTCTTAAACCTGAGTTGATGTGTGGTGGGAGCAGCTGGACGTTGACGATACTTTCATGATTCTTTTTTTTTTTTTTTAACTCTCACCCCCCCCCCCTTTTTTGTATATGTAATGATGAAACATGCTCTGATGGTTGAACAAGGAAGGAGAAAGAAAGACCTTAATTTCCAAGTGGAGAATCTCCTTCTTTGTGGAAAAGTAGATCAAGACTGTTAACAAAAGTTGGTCTGTGTTATTGCACCTGACTTTAGGATCCAAAAATTTTTTTGCCATGTTGTGCCTTTCCTTCTGGAATTGTAAGTTGAGAACACAATGCTAGTACCTGTTTACACTGTGAAGTGGATATTGTTACAGAGAACACACCAGAGCCTTTCTCCCTGTTAAGCAAATCATGCCCGTGTGAATGTATGATCTGTGGAGAAACCCCTGTAGTTTTTACCTGCTGATGCTGTCTGTCTTGTTGGAGAATAAATTTTGGATGTTTTTTTTTCTTTCCCCCCCCCAAAAAAAAAAAATTCTAATCAAACTATTTACCATTATTTATTCGTTAAAGGTGGCTAATTATTATTATTAATTAATATTGTTAACATAATTGATAGTGGATGCTTAGAGTGCTATGTTAAGAAGAACTATGAGGGGGTAGCCCCGGTGGCTCAGTGGTTTAGCGCTGACTTCAGCCCAGGGCCTGATCCTGGAGACCTGGGATTGAGTCCCACGTCAGGCTTCCCAGCATGGAGCCTGCTTCTCCTGATGCCTGTGTCTCTGTTTCTCTCTCTCTTTCTCTCTGTGTCTCTCATGAATAAATAAATAAAATCTTAAAAAAAAGAAGGACTATGAGATGGCATGCAGTTCAGATTATTGTGACAGATTAATGATATTGTATAAGAGCACAGAACAAGAAAGGCATAGCAATTGTTACTCATTCCTGCAAATGAGAACTTGAAAATTTTGTCTGCAAACTCTATTCCCATTCCACTTCTGTTGAGTGGTCAAAAATTAACCAACTAAAAAAGATCAGTTTAAATTCAATGCCCATGATGAGGCATAATTTTGATCTGGACTTACTATAGCATGTGATAATTTTACTTTTTGCTACTATTTTTATGTTTTCTATTTTTTAACCCAATGAAAACATTCTTCCACACTGCCTATTCAAGGAACCCAGTATAGTTGAATAATTAAAGGTAAAAAGGCAGAAGGTCTATAATCAGAAGGGAATTAAAATGGTTCATTAGGAAAATAGCAATTAATCATAAAAGAAGGCACTGATGGAAGAATTAAAGAAAAAATGTTATATAGAAAAAGCACAATGGCACAGATAATCCCTTTCTTTAATAATTCTTAATATAAATAGATTAAGCTCTTCAATCAAAAGACAGAGATTGGAAGAATAGAGCTGAGGATCCAACCATATGCTTTCTAAATGAGATTGACTTGATTATGAAATAAAAAGTTTTAAAAGATGCAAAAAGATATTCCATACAAACAATATAAAATGAGATCTAGATGGCTATAATATCATCATAGAAACTAGATTTTTAAAAGTTGTATTAAGAAGCAAGGATGAACATTATATATACAAAAGGGTCACCCAGGAAGATATATTATAAAGGTAAACATACTCAAAAAAAATAAGAGCCCCCCAAAATACATAAAGCAAAATCTGCCAGAATTGAAGGGAGAAATAGTTCTACAGTGATGGTTTGACACTTAGACACCAAACTTTTCAATAATAGAACAGCTAAACAGAAGGTTAATAAGGATATGGAAAAGTTTAACATCTTTATAAACCTATTTAGACCTAACAGACCTACAGGACAGTCCACTTGACATCAGCAGGAAATGCATTCTTCTCAGATTCATGTAGAATAATATCAGTGATAGACCATAATGTAAATCTCATGTAGAATAATATCAGTGATAGACCATAATGTAAATCTCAATAAATTTAAAAATATTGAAATCAAAGTATCTTCTTCACAATGAGATCACAGTTGAAATAATAACAGAAAAAAACTGAAAAATCAACAATTATGTGGAAATCAAACATCATACAATGTGCCAAAAAGGAAATTATAGCAAACTATGAACAAAATGAGAAATTGAACAATATAGAAATAATTTTAAAAAGAGAAATTCTGGAGATGAATTATACAGTGAATGGAATGAAAAGTGTTATGTAGAGCTTCAGCAGCATACATGGTCAACTAGAAGAAAGAATCTGAACTCAGCAAGATCATGTGAAATCATCTACTTAAAGGTGAAAACAGAAAAAAAGAATGAAAAGTGAAGAAAGTGTACATTAATATTAGGGACGCTCTCAAGTGAAGCAGTATTCACCATCCTAGGAATCCCAGTTGGAGAAGAGAGAGAGGGAAAGGGGCAGAAAGATTATTTAATTAAATAATGGCTAAAAATTTACCGATCTTGAAGGTGCCATGAACTCCAAGTTCAGGCAGTTCATGAAACTCAAATAGAATCAGTCCAAGGAAGAAAACATGAGGTGACATTAAACTACTATTGGCAAAAGGCTATGATTGGATTTCTTGGGAGAAACTATGTAGGCCAGGAAAGATTGAGATTTTGTATTTAAAATAATAATTGGAGAAAAAAAAATCCCTGCAAACCAAGAATATTATACGTAGCAAAATTACCTTTTAAAAATGAAGCTGAGATAGTCTTCCTCAGACAAAAAACAACAGGGATTCATTGTCAGTACACCTGATTTATATAAATGCTTAAGAAAATTCTTAAATCGAAAAGAAAACAGGGTAAGTACCAATGCAAAAAAAAAATCTAAAAGTATAGTAAAGGTAAATGTGTAGAAAAATACAAAATAATGAAACATTGTAATGGTAATGCATATATTACTTAATCATAAGTTAAAATGAAAATTTGCTAATGGATACACAATATGCAAAGAAATAACACTTACTAAAAAGTGGAAGGGCAGTCTAGAAGTGTAGAGTTTTTATAAGCTATGGAAAAGTATTATGCTATTGTTTTATTGATGGTTGACATCAGCATCAAGGTGATGTGAATCTTTCCTGTTTTCTCTCTAACAACAAATTAGACATCCATAATTGAATCAAAATGTTGATGCAAATTGTGTTAGACACCCAGGGGTGTTCTATCACCTGTGTATCTGGCAATGGGCAGATACGACCTTATTGGGTGCTATGAGGAAGTCAGTGAGCCTGTCCCACCCCACTGGGCACAATCAGGAAAAGGGAAAACTTGAGAGTGCAAAATTGCATGGATGCTCATGGGTGAGCTCCAGCCTAGCTGAAGGAAGAACCTAACACAACATCTGAATAGGATAGAGGATATGTTTAGACATAGAGAAGAGAGAAAACATGCCAAGGTGGTCCACTTACTAGGATGGCATTGCATTGGTTTTTTTTTTTTTAATTTATTTTTTATTGGTGTTCAATTTACTAACATACAGAATAACCCCCAGTGCCCGTCACCTATTCACTCCCACCCCCCGCCCTCCTCCCCTTCTACCACCCCTAGTTCGTTTCCCAGAGTTAGCAGTCTTTACGTTCTGTCTCCCTTTCTGATATTTCCCACACATTTCTTCTCCCTTCCCTTCTATTCCCTTTCACTACTATTTATATTCCCCAAATGAATGAGAACATATAATGTTTGTCCTTCTCCGACTGACTTACTTCACTCAGCATAATACCCTCCAGTTCCATCCACGTTGAAGCAAATGCTGGGTATTTGTCATGCTATCAGTATCAGCAACTGTTCTACATCCAAGTTGGAAAGCAAAAATAGTGAGCGTCTGTCTGGCTGCCCCAGTTGTATGGATTATGGTAGGGGAAACTAATTTTTACTCCAGTAGTACTGAATTTCAGAGGAGGGGCTTCCATAATTTGGGTGAATAGGATAATGAAGGTGGCAGGTAAGAATATAAAAGGGCATTGTAAGAAAACACTTCCTGATGTCTACTCTTGAACTTCAGTAGAAGTTTCACCCACAAACTTTGCAGACTGTTCCAATTGAGAATATGCCCAGCAAGGCTATGGGTACCCATAGAGCTCCAGGTGGTAAGCCCATACCTCCTCCTCCCTGACTTCCTGTGGCTCCTTATGCATGCTTATGAGTAGTAGTAGAGACTACAAATGAGTTAGTGTTATTTCCTGGAGCCAAAAAGAAAGTTTTGTAATAATCAGATTGTTGAATTGTAAGAACCAAAAAAAAAAAAAAAAAAAGACATAAAACATTAATTAAGGAGGGTGTTTTCTGCTTCAAATGTGAAAGCAAAAGGCATACCTTCAAACAGTGTGAGAAATCAAATAAATATAGTCATATAGTCTACAAAAAAATCATAATTCCCTAGCACCTGAATACAAACCCACAGAATATTGTGATTTGACTAATAAAAAATTCAAAAAAGCTGTCATAAAGAAATCCAAGGATATATAAGAAAACACTAAAAGGCAATTCAATGAACTGAAGAATGACATTAATGAATAGAGGTTTATTACCAAAGAGATTGAAATTGCAAAAAAGAACCAAACAAATTCTGAAGCTGAAGAATTCAATGAATTAGATGACAACAACCGAGAGTACCAGTAACAAGGATGACCAGGTGAAAGAAAGCATAAGTTTCAGAGGACAGGAATATAGAAATAATTCAGTTATAAGGAGAGAAAACTAAGATTTTTAAAAAGTAAAAAAACTCTATTAGAGCTATTGGATTTGATCAGAGAGACAAACATTAGAATAATTTGTGTACCAAAAGTAGAAAGTGAAGAGTACAGAAACTTGATTTAAAGAAGTAACAGCTGAGAACTTCTCAAATTTGGGAAAGTAATTGGAAATAGAAGTCCATGAAGCTAATAGGACATCCTATTATCTTACTGCAAAAAGACTCCAACATACATTATGATGAAGCTATCAAAGATAGATGATAAAAAATAAAGGCAGCTGGGAGAGGAGAAGAGAATATTCTTAAAAGGAAGAACATTAAACTATTACTGAATTTCCTAGCAGGAAACTCTGTAGGTCAAGAGAGAAAGGAGTGGCATGTTCAAAATATTGAGATAAAAATTGCCAGCCAGTAATACTTTATCTGGAAAAGTTCTCCTTCAAATAAATGTGTGGGAGAAATAGAAGCTTTCCTAGACAAAAGTGGTAAATTTTCTTTGCCCACCTTGGCTCCAGCTACCTCATCATTGTATCTTTTTTATGGGACACTCCAGGACACTTTGTCTTGTACCCATTTCAGCTTCTTACCAGGGTGCTCTCTACACAGGGAACCATGAAACCCCTGACTTGTAGCCATTTCACCATTTCAGCTTCAGCTCTCCTGCTAGGGCAAGCTCTCATGAAGAGTCACAAGATTGTCTCAGCCATGTCCACTTCAGTTCTGGCCATCTTAGCAGGGCAGTTCTAGCGGAGTACTCCCCACACCCATGATAGCTTCAGCTTCAGCCAGACAATCAAAATCCCAAGCACATATAGTCTACTAAGGGGACAACTATATTCAAGATCATTTCTAATTAAGGAGAAGTAGATGTTTCACCTAATTCATGGATAGAAGCACAAAGTGAAGCAAAATGAGGAGACAGGAATATTCTCCAAGCAAAAGAATACACCCAAATCTCAGAAAAGGAACCAAATACAATAGATGTAAACAATATGCCTGATAAAAATTCAAAGAAAGGTTTATAAAATTGCTCAACAGCTTGGAGAGAAGAGTGGAAGAATTCAGTGAGAACTTAAAGAGTGAAAAAAAAATATAAAGAACCATTGAGAGTTGAAGAATGCAATAATTAAAGTGCAAAATATAGTAACCAGAATCCACAGTAGATTAAAAGATACAAAAGAATGGGTGAACGACCTGAAAGACATGGCAATGGAAAGCACCCAGGCTGAGCAGCATTAAGAAACAATGATTTTTAAAATGAGGATATGTTAAGGGATTTCTTGGACAACATCAAGAGAACATTCACTTTATAGGGGGCTCAGAAGAATAAGGAGAAAAAGAGGCAGAAAGATTACTTGAAGAAATAATAACTTCCCTGAGGAAGTTAAGAAAACTTAACCTGCTGAAGAAGGTATCCAAGTTTAGGAAGTACAAATTGATCCAAACAAGATGAACAAAAAGAGGTCTGCAAATAAAAAGAAAATAAAAGCAGCAAGAGAGAAGAAAATAGTTATATACAAAGGAAACGACATTAAGCTATCAGATGACTTTTCAGCAGAAATTTTGCAGGCCAGAAGAGTATCATGATATATTCAAAGTGCTGAAAATAAAATACCTACAACAAGGAATATCCTACTTGTCAAGGCTAATTTCAGAATAGAAAAAAAGATAGAGTTCCAAGACAAACAGAAGTTAAAGTTTATCTCTACTAACCTAGCCTATAAGAAATTTTAAACAGGCTTCTTTAATCCGAAAGAAGAGGCCACAATTCAAAATAAGAAAATTATGAATGAAAAGGGGTAAAGATATGACAATATTTACATAAAATGTGAAGAAATAAGTAAAAAAGAAATATTTTTAGAAAGTGTTCAAACTTAAATGACCCTCAACTTAATATAAATTGCTAAATACAATGTATTTTAGTAACAAATCTCATGGTAATCACTAAAAAACAAAACAAAACAATCCCAAACCCTATAATAGATACACAAAACAATAAAGTATTCCAAACATAAATCTAAAGAAAGTTATCATAAAAAGGATGTTCAGTAGAAAAGAACACAACAAAATTAACCAGAAAGCATTTTTAAAATGGCAATTATTACATACCAATGAATCCCATAAATACCTACTTAAAAAGAAAATTGTCTAAATGCTTCAATGAGAAGATATAGGGTGACAGAATGGATACATATAAAGACGCATTATATATGCTGCTTACACAAATCCCTTCAGACCTAAAGACATATTCAAATTGAAAGTGAAATATAGAAAAAAATACCATGAAAATAGTAATACAGACCTACTTCAAGAAGCAAGAGAAGTCTCAAATACACAGCCTAATCTTACAGCTAACGGAGCTGGAAAGGGAATAGCAAATAAAGCCTAAAGCTAGCAGAAAAGGGAAATAATAAAAATTAGAGCAGAAATAAATGATATAGAAAGAAACAAAAAACAAGAACAGATCAATTAAACTAAGAGTTGGTTCTTTGAAAAAAATTTAAAAATTGATAAACACCTAGCCAGACTTATCAAGAAGAGAAAGGAGCCAAATTAAAAAACTACAAGTGAAAGAGAAATCATACCCAACACCACAGAAATATAAACAATTATAAGAGGATATTATGAAAAACTATATGCCAACAAATTGGGCAATCTGAAAGAATTGGATAAATTCATAGAAACATACAAACTGCCAAAACTGAAACAGGAGCAAATAGAAAATTTGAACAGACCCATAACTAGCAAATAAATTGAATAAGTAATACAAAATCTCCCAACAAGCAAAAGCCCAGGGTTTCCCATAGAAATTCTATCAGACATTTAAAGAAGAGTTAATACCTATTCTCAAACTGTTCCCAAAAAATACAAATGAAAGGAAAACTTCCAAACTCATAGTATGAGAGCAGCATTACTTTGATTCTAAAACCAAAGACTCCACTAAAATGGATATTACAGGCCAATATTCCTGATGAACATGGATGCAAAAATTATCAACAAGATACTAGCAAATCAAATCCAACAGTACATTAAAAGAATTATTCACTGTGATCAAGTGGGATTTATTCCCAAGATAAAAGAATGGCTCAATATTCACCAATCAATCAACATGATATACTACATTAATAAAAGAAAGGAAAAGAACCATATGATATTCTCAATAGAAGCAGAAAAATAGTTGACAAAATAAAGCATCCATTCATGATAAAAATCCTCAACAAAGTATAAATAGAGGGAACACACTTCAGCATTATAAAGGACATGTATGAAAGACCCACAGCTAATATCACCCTCAATGGGCAAAAACTGAGTTTTTCTCTACTGTCATGATGAAGACAGGGATGTCAACTCTCACCATTGTTGTTTGGACAGAGTACTAAAAGTTCTAGCCTCAACAATCAGACAACAAAAAGAAATAAAAGGCATCTGATCAGCAAGGAAGAAATCACACTTACACCCTTCACAGACAACATGATACCATATGTAAAAAACTTGAAATACTCCAAAAATAAAAAAGGGCTAGAACTGATATACAAACTCAGCAAAGTTACACAATACAAAATCAATGTACAAAAATTGGTTGCATTTCTATACCCCAAAAATTAAAAAAAAGCAGAAAAAGAAATTAAGGTGTTGATTCCATTTACAACTGCACCAAACACCATACGATACATAGAGATAAACCTAACCAAAGAGATAAAAAATCTGTACTCTTCAAAGTATAGAACACTTATGAAAGAAATTGAAGATGACACAAAGAAATGGAAAACCATCCCATGCTTATGGAACAGAAGAATAAATACTGTTAAATTGTCTATACTACCCAAAGCAATTTACACATTTAGTGCAATCCCTATCAAAATATCACTAGCATTTTGCACAGAGCTAGAACAAACCAAAAATGTGTATGGAACCAAAAAAGACCCTGAATAGCCAAAGAAATCTTGAAAAACAAGCTGGAGGCATCACAATTCTGATTCTCAAGCAATATTACAAGGCTATACTCATCAAGACAGTATGGTACTGGCAAAAAAACCCAAACATATAGATCAATGAGACAGAATAAAAAACCCATAAATGAACTCACAACTATATGATCAACTGATCTTTGACAAAACAAGAAAGAATATCCAATGGGAAAAAGACAGTCTCTTTAACAAATTGTGTAGGGAAAACTGAATAGGAATATGCAGAAGAATGAAGCTAGACCACTTTCTTACACCATACACAAAAATAAATTTAATATGTGTAAAAAACCTAAAGGTGAAATAAAAAACCATCAAAATCCTAGGAGAACACAGGCAGCAAGTAACCTCTTTGACCTCAGCTGTAGCAATTCTTACAAGACATGTCTGCTGAGGCAGGGGAAATAAAAGCAAAAATGAACTATTGGGACTTCCAAGATAAAAAGCCAATGAATTAATCAACTAAACTAAAAAGCTGTCTATGGAATGGGAGGAGATATTTATAAATAGCATATTTGATAAAAGGTCAGTATCCAAAATCTATAAAAAAAAAAAACCTTATCAAACTCAACATCCCAAAGCCAAATAATCAAGGTAAGAATGGTCAGAAAATGTGAATAGATATTTTTCCAAAAAAGACTGATTCAGATGATCAGCAGATACATAAAAAGATGCACAACATCACTCTTTATCAGGGAAATATAAATCAAAACCACGACGAGATACCACTTCATACTATCAGAATGGCTAAAATTAACAACAAAGGAACAATGGATACTATCAAGGATATGGAAAAAGGGAAACCCTCTTACACTGTTGGTGGGAATGCAAAGTGGTGCAGCTACTCTGAAAAACATTTTGGAGGTTCCTTAAACTGCTAAAAAAAATTACTCTAAGACCCAGCAGTTGCACAACTAGGTATTTACATAAAGGATTCAAAAATAAATATTCAAAGGTGTATACATACCCCAATGTTTATAGTAGTATTATCAATAATAGCCAAATTATACAAAGAGCCCAAATGTGCATCCATAGATGAATGGATAAAGAAGATGTGGTGTATATATATACACAATAGAATATATTCAGGCATCACAAAATGAAATCATATCATTTGCAATGCTGTGGATGGAGCTGGAGTATATTGTGCCAACCTTGACAAAGACAAATACCATACTATTTCAATCACACATGTAATTTAAGAAACAAAACTGGTGAACATAGGGGAAGGTGGAAAAAAAAGAGGGAAGGAAACTGTAAAAGACTCACAACTATAGAGAACAAACTGAAAGTTGATTGAGGGAGGTGGGTGGGCTAAGATGATGATGAGTATTAAAGGGGGCACTTGTGTTGAACACTGGGTGTTATAAGTTAATGATGAATCACTAAATTCTACTCCTGAAACCAATATTACACTATATTTTAACTAGCAAGAATTTAATGAAAATTTGAAAATAAAATATAAAAAAAAGAAAGGATTTGAAGAAATAAAAGGAGAAGCAAGAGAGGTAACAACGGACAACACAGAAATACAAAGGAATATAAAAGACTACTACTAAAAAATTATATGCTAAGAAATTGGACAACCTAGAAGAAATGGATACATTCTAAGAAACATACTTCCAACCTCTTTCAAAACTAAATCAAAAAGAAATAAAAAATCTGAACAAACCAATTAACAAAATTGAATCAGTAGTTGAAAAACTTCCAACAATAAAAGTCTGGGACCTGATGAATTCACAGGTGAATTCCACCAAACACTTCAAAAACAGTCAATTCTTATTGTTTTCAACTGTTCCCAAAAAAGAGGAAGGAAGTCTTTCAAATACATTTTACAAAGCTAATGTTACATTGATATCGAAACCAGACAAAGATACTACAAAAAGAAAACTACAGGCCAGGATCCATGATAAATATAGATGAAAAACCTCAACCAAATACTAACAAAAAGTATTCAAGAGTACATTAAAAGTTCATTTATTAAGAACAAGAGGGATTTATTTCAATGAGACAAGAATGTTTCAATATACACAAATCAGTCAATGTGATACACTACAATAACAAAAATGAAAGATCAAATCATATGATCATTTCAATTGATGAAGAAAAAACATTTAACACTATTCATGATAAAAACTCTCAATAAAGTGGGTTTATAGGGAACATACCTCAACATAATAAAGGCCTTGTATAAAATCAACCCACAACTAACATCTTTTTCAGTGGTGAATAACTGAGAACTTTTCCTAAAAGATAAGGATCAAAACAAGATTGTCTACTCTTACCACTTTTATTCCACATAGTACTAGAATTACTAGATGTAGTAATAAGAGAGAGACATCGAAGTCATCCAAATTGATAAGGAAGAAGTTAAACTGTCATTATTTACAAATGATGTGATGCTATACACAGAAACCTTAAGAATCCACCCAAACTATTAGAAGTAGAAATGAATTCAATAAAGTTGCATAATACAATATTAATACACATAAATCAATTATGTTTCTACAAACTAATAATGAAGAAGAAAAAAGAGAGCTTAAGAAAACAATCCCACTTACAATTACACCAAAAAAGAATAAAATACCTAGAAACAAACATAACCAAGAAGGTGAAAGATCTAGCATTTTTCATCAACCTAGAACAAATAATCCTAAAATTTGCATGGAACTACATGCATGCACGCACACACACAGACATACCACCCAAATAGATTAAGCAAACACTAATAGATGTGAAGAGAGAAATAGACTACTACTACTACTACTAATAATAATAATAGGAGGAGGAGGCTTTAACACCCCAATGTCATCAATGGATAGATAATCCAGATGGAAAATCAAGGAAATGTTGGCATTGAACCGTACTTTAGAACAAATGGGCTTAATAAAAATATATAAACAGTTTATCTAACATCAGCAGAATAGATATGCTTTTCAAGTATTTGTGGAACATTCTCTAGGATTGATCATATAGGACACAAAACAAGCCTTAGCAAATTTAAGATTTGAAATCATACCTAGTAGCATTTCAGGCACAATTAGAATCTAAAAATCATCAAAATGGACAGCTGGAAACCTACAAATATGTGGAAACTAAACAACATATTTCCTGCAAAACCAAGGAGTCATAATAAAATCAAAAGTGAAAAAGACTAATAATGAATGAAGAGATTGAGTCAGTAATCAAAACCTCCCAACACAGAAAACTCCAGGACCAGAAAGTTTCACTCACCAAGTCTACCAAATACTCAAAGAAGAGTTAATGCTAATTTACATCAATATTTCCAAAAACATGAAGAGGAGAAAATATTTCCAAAGTCATTCTGTGAGGCCACAATTTTTCTGATACCAGCTAGATAAGGGCACTATAAGAAAACTATAAACAATACCCTTGATAAATATAGATGCAAGCATTTTCACAAAACATTAGCAAACCAAATTCAATAGCACATTAAAAGAATTTAATACCATAACCAAGAGGAATTTATCCTTGAGATGTTAAATGGCTAAAAATATGCAAATCAATAAATGAAATACATCACATTAATAAGAAGAAAATATGAAATCACCTGATTATTTCAACAGATGCAGGAAAAATATTTGAAATAAAAACCTTTCATGATAAATACACTCAGTATAGTGGGTATAGAAGGAACATACTTTAACATAGTAAAGATCATATATGACAAACCCACAGCTAACATTGTAGTCAATCTAGAAAAAAATGAAAGTTTTTCTTATAAGATTAGGAATTAGGCAATGATGCCCACTCCCACCGCTCCTTTTCAATATGGTACTGGAAATCTTAGCCAGAGCAATTAGGCAAGACAAAGAAATCAGGGGTACTCAGGTCAGAAAGGAAGAAGTAAAGCTGTCTTTTTTGTATGAAATGAAAAGAAAATCCTAAAGGTTCCATCAAAAATTTTTATAACTAACATACTGTTCCAGCAAAGTTGCAAGATTGATAATTAATATACAAAAATTAGTTGTGTTTCTATTGTTCAGGAACTATTTGAAAAAATTAAGAAAAAAAATCCCATTCAAATAGTAACTATAAAATATTGATGAAAAAAATTAAAGAAGACATATATAAGTAGATATCCTCTTCATGAATTGAAATAATTATTGTTATTAAAATGAAAAAGAAATGTAGTACCCAATGTAATCTATAGATTCAATAAAATCCCAGTCAAAATCCCAATGGTATTCTTTACAGAAATTGAGAAACAATCCTAAAATTCACATGGAAATACAAAGATCATAAATAGCCAAAGCAATCTTGTACAAGTAGGACAAAGTAGAAAGCATTGCATTTTCTGAATTCAAAACAAAAACAAAGACAAAAACAAAAATTACAATCCTATATCATCAAAAGTATCATCCTGGCATAAAAACATATATAGAGAGAGTTATGTCTTTGCAGACCACCAGAACAGAATAGACACCCCAGGAAGAAATCTACACATTTACAAAGGTGCCAAGAACACCCAATTAGAGATAGTCTCTTCAGTAAATAATATTAGGAAAACTTGATAGCTACACCCCAAAGAATGAAATTGGAGCTTTATCTCACACCATACAAAAAACAACTAAAATAGATTAAACATTTAAACATAAGACCTGAAACTGTAAAACTATTAGAAGAAAACATAAGGAAAGGGCTTCTTGGCATTGGTCTATGTAATGGCTTTTTGAATATGCAGGCATATTCAAAAGCACAAGCACAGACACAAAAGCAAAAAGAAAAAAAAGTATTACATCAAATAAACAAACAACAACAATAAAAAACCTTCTTCACAAGAAAGGAAACAATGAACAAAAATAGATGCAGGTTGAGCAACAGGCTTCTAATTAAACACACAGCTAAAGGCAGACTATAATCCTTTCCAGAGATCTCTAAATGCAGTATTTGTCAATGTTTCTCCCTCTGCCATGTTCTCCCAAAAGCTCCTATACACATCTGGTGCCCTGGTGTATATGTTGGTTGCCAGTGTTTTAGTGGCTGCTACTCAGGAGATGTCCACCAGTTCTGGCGTTCAAGGGTGCTTGTGTTCCTGGGTCCCCCAGGACTCTAACAATCAGAGAGACAGTTCTTGGTAGGCACCTGGCCCCAAAGCACTGCATTAATAACAAACTAAAACATACCTCCAGTCCTTCTGTGAGTGAGGCCTATGGGTTTGTCCTGGAGTCTCTGTCTGAAAAACAGGCTTCAGGTTTGGCACAAATTTTGGACCTGTGGAGTAGGTCTCAAAAAACATAAGCTGGTGGATGCTATCTTTGTGTTCTCTCTGCCTGACTATGGCTTGCTGATATCTCCCAGAAAATAGAATATATAATTGCATGGTGCCCAACTTTTACAACTGCTGCTCAGAAGGCACCTCTAGATTGCTTGGGTCTGTGACCAGTAGGGCTTACACTTTATTAATATACACATGACTGTATATATTCACTGACTTTAAAACCTGCTGACTAGGGGTCTAGCTTTCAGCCAACCTGATTGTAAGTGCTATGATCCTCTCCTTTGTAATACTGACAGGTCTTGGCATATCCACATAAACTGGGAGCTATTAAAAAAGTAAGAAACTGGGAGCTATTAAAAAGTAATGGGTTGTTTGGGCAATCACAAAGTTTTAAAAGACAACCAAAGCTAGGATAGGGTAGAATGACAAGGTTCATAAGAGGCCACTACTTCAAGACTGGTAGAGGTGGTTGTTTCATCTAATGCATAGAAATCAACACAGTGAGTCTAGAAAAATCAAATAAATACTGTCCAGACAAAAGAAGATAAAACCGGGCAGCCCCAGAGGTTCAGTGGTTTAGCGCCGCCTGCAGCCTGGGGCGTGATTTTGCAGACCCAGAATCGAGTCCCACATCGGGCTCCCTGCATGGAGCCTGCTTCTCCCTCTGCCTGTGTCTCTGCCTCTCTCTCTCACTGTGTGTGTGTGTGTCTCTATGAATAAATAAAATCTTAAATAAAAGGGAAGGACCTTTAAAAAAAAAAAAGATAAAACCTCAGAAAAAACTAATTAAATGGAGATAAGTAATTTACCTGATTAAAAAAATATCAAAGTACGGGTTATGAAAATGCTAATCAACTTGGAAGAAGAATAGATGGACACAGAAAGAACTTCAACAAAGAGCAGGAAAGTGGGATGCCTGGGTGGCTCAGCAGTGGAGCATCTGTCTTTGGCTCAGGGTGTGATCCTAGAGTTCGTGATTGTGTCCTACATTGGGCTCCCTGCAAGGTGCCTGCTTCTTCCTCTGCCTATGTGTGTCTCATGAATAAATAAATAAAATCTTAAAATACACACACATATATATATATTTTAACATATATATTTTAATCATATAATATATATATATATATATATATATATATATATATATATATATAATCAGAGGAGGAAAATATTTAAAAACAAACCATGAAGTCAAAGAGCTGAAGAATGCAAAAAATGAACTAAAAAAAATGCACTAAGATTCAACAATAGACTACTAGATCAAGCAGAAAAAAGAATTAGTGAACTAAAAGTCAAAGCAATGAATTCACCCAGTAAGTGCAGTAGATAGAAAAACAAATGGAAAAAGGTGAAGATAGCTTAAGGAACATATGAGACAACATAAGGTAACTAACATTCACAGGGTTCTAATGGAAAAGTGAGAGAAAGGGACAGAAAATTAATTTGAAGAATAATGGCTGAAAACTTTCCCAAACTGGTGAAGAAAAAAAATATCCAGATTCAGGATACCCAGAGAATACCAAATTAGGTAAACTGAAAGAGATCCACATGAAGACAGATTACCATTGAAATGTCAAAAGTTAAAAATGAGAACATTAAAAGTACCATAGGGAATAAAGTTGATGGTATTATAATAGCATTGTTTTGTGACAGATGATAACTACCACAACCATCATAATATATAGAATGGTCAAATCACTATGTTGTATACTTGAAACTAATGGAACATTGTGTGTCTACTATATTTCAATTAAAAAAAAAACAGTAAAAGGAAAACAACTTGTTGCATACAAAGGGACACCTAAAAGACTATCAGTAGATTTTCAGCAGAAACTTTGCATGCCAGAATAAATTGGCGCAATATATTCAAAGTTCTGAAAAGAAAAAAAACCAGCAAAACAAAACAAACAAAACTTCCAAATAAGAATATTCTACCCAGGGATCCCTGGGTGGCGCAGCGGTTTGGCGCCTGCCTTTGGCCCAGGGCGCGATCCTGGAGACCTGGGATCGAATCCCACGTCGGGCTCCCAGTGCATGGAGCCTGCTTCTCCCTCTGCCTATGTCTCTGCCTCTCTCTCTCTCTCTCTCTGTGACTATCATAAATAAATAAAAATTAAAAAAAGAAAGAATATTCTACCCTACAACGTTGTCATTCAGAATGGAGGAGAGGTAGAGTTTTCTAGACAAGCAAAAGCTAAAGGAGCTCATCATCACCAAGCCAGTCTTATAAGAAATGTTAAAGTGATTACTTTAAGTTGAAAAGAAAGGGTGCTAATTAGTAACAACAAAACAGCAACAACAACAAAACATATAAAAAAATTAATCTCACTAGAAAGGTAAATGTATAGTAAAAGTAATGTATTAATTCTTTATAAAGCTAGTATGAAGATTAAAAGACACAAAGTAGTAAAATATAACTACAATTAGTTAAGGGATTCACAAGATAAAAAGATATACAATGTAAGGGCATGTGGGTAGCTCAGTCAATTAAGTGTCTGACTCTTGGTTTCAACTCAGGTTATAATCTTAGGATCATAAGATTGAGCTCTGTGTTAAGCTCCACACTTTGCATGGAGTCTTCTTGGGATGCTTTTCTTCTTACTTTCCCTCTCCATCAGCCTCTCCCCCCCTAGCTCAGGCTCTGTCTCTCTCATAAATAAATAAATAAAATCTTTAAAAAATAGGATGTATAATGTGATATCAAAAACTTAAAACAGGGGAAGGAGGAGTAAAAATGTAGATATTTAGAATACAACCAAATTTAGGGGGTCAACAACTTAAAACAGACATAAATTGTTATATGTAAGATTCATGATAATCACAAGGCAAAATCCTAAAGCAGATACACAAAGATAGAGAGAAAGAATACTAAGCATACTTCTAAAGAAAGTCATCATAACACAAAGTAAGAGAATAAGAAAGAAGAAAACAGAGAAATGATAAAACAGCCAAAAAGCAACTAACATATGACTTCATTGAAGGAAATCAAAGAAGACACAAACAGATAAAAAGTCATCCTGTGTTCATGGAATGGAAGAATTAATATTGTTAAACTGTTCATACTGCTCCAAGCCATTTGTAGATTCAGTGCAATCCTTATCAATATTCTCATGGCATTCCTTATACAAGGAAAAAAAAACCAAGAACCAAAACCCCAAATTGTCCTGAAATTTGTATGTAACCACTGAAGATCCTGAATAGCCAAAAGCCTTTCTCTTCTTGAGAAAGGAGAACAAAACTGAGGCATCATGCTCCCTGATTTCAAGCTATATTGCAAAGCTATTGTTATTAAAACAGTATGGTTTTGGCATAAAAAGAGACACTTAAGATCAGCAGAACAGGATAGTGAACCCAGAAATAAACTTACACATGTAGGGCCAATTAATTTACAATAGAGGAACTAAGAATACATAATGGAGAGAGGACTGTCACTTTAGTAGATGGTGCTGGGAAATTAGACCACTATATGCCAATATAACCACCAAAATTAACCAAAACTAGATTAAACACTTGCAAATAAGACCTAAAGCCATAAAACTTTCAGAATGAAATGTACGCGGCAAACTCTCAACATAGTTTCTGGTGATGATTTATTGAATCCAAAAAATCCAAAAGCAAAAAATATACGAGTGAGGCTACATCAAACAATGCCTGCTGCAAAGCAAAACAATCAACAAAATGAAATGCCTAGTAAACAGGAAAGAACTATATTTGTAAATCGTATATCTGAGAAGAGGCTAATGTCAAAATATGCAAAGTACTCATTAACTCAACAGCAAACAATCACAGTAAAAAATGGGCAAAGAATCTCAATAGACATTTTTCTAAAGACCACATGCACATGCCCAACAGGCATATAAGATGTTCAACATCACTAATCATTAGGAAAATGCAAATCAAAACCAAATGAGATATCACCTCACACCTGTTAGTATGTCCACTATCAAAAAGAAAATAAAACCAAATAATAACAAGACATAACAAGTGTTGGTGAGGATGTAGGGAAAAGGGGACCCTTGTGCACTATTGATGGGAATGTAAATTGGTATACCGATTATGGAAAAAGGGTGGTGTTTCTTCAAAAAATTAAAAGTAGAACTACCATATGATTTAGTAATTCCACTTAGAGATATTTGTCCAAAATAATAAAACAAAATACTAACTTGAAAGTAATATGAGCCCCATGTTATTTGCAACATTATTTACAGCAGTCAACATATAGAAAAAGCCTAAGTGTTCGATGGGTGAATAGATAAAGAAATTATGGTATAGATATAAAATGGAATATTATTCAGTCATAAACTTGATTGAAATCTTGCTATTTCTGACAACAAATACAAATGGACAACAGATATAAAAAGCTCAACATTACTATTCATCAGGAAAATGCAAACAATGCTGGGAAAACTAGGTAATAAAGGTAAAAGAGTGAAAAACCTCAGGGTGGCTCAGTTGGTTAAGTGTCTGAGTTTGGCTCAGGTCATGATCTCAGGATCCTGAGATCAAGCCCTGGGTCAGGCTCCATGCTCAGTGGGGAGTCTGCTTGTCTCTCTGCCCTTCCCCCATTCATTCTCTCTCATAAATAAATAAATGAATAAATGAATAAATAAATAAACTCTTTAAAAAAATGAATGAACCACCTCACTTAACATTCAAAAATTAAAAGTGAATCAAAGGTGTAAATGTAAGGGAGACAGAAGTATAACATTTCTAGAAGAAATGAGGGGTAATTCTTCATGATCTTGGATCTAGCAGTGGTTTCTTAAGTATGTCATGAAAAGCACAAGCAATAACATTTAGAAGAGATCAGTTAGGGTGCCCAGTGGTTAATCATCCAGACTCTTGGTTTCATCTAAGGTCATGATCTCAGGGTCTTAGGATCCAGCCCAACATCTGGATCCATTCTCAGTGTGGAGTCTGCTTGAGATTCTTCCTCTCTCTCTCTCTCTCTGCCTCCTCTGCTCATGCTCTCTCTCTTTCTCTCTAAAATAAATAAATATTATTTTTTTAGATTTTATTTATTTATTCATAGACACAGAGAGAGAGAGAGGCAGAGACACAGGCAGAGGGAGAAGCAGGCTCCATGCAGGGAGCCTGACGCAGGACTCGATCCCGGGTCTCCAGGATCACACCCCAGGCTGCAGGCAGCGCCAAACCGCTGCGCCACCAGGGCAGCCCTAAATATATTTTTTTAAAAGAAGAGATTACTGTGAAGGAAGTGAAAGAACTACCTACAGAATAGAGAATATTTGCAAGTCATGTATCTGATAATAATCTAATACTCTATAAAGAACTCTTTCATTCAACAACAAAATGAAAACCCAAATTAAAAAAAAAAATGGAGAAAAGACTTGAATAGACATTTCTTCAAAGAAGATATACAAATGGACAAAAATCACATAAAATTGTGTTAAACATGGTTTGCCATTCAAGAAATGCAACTTTAAACCACGATTAGATATAAGTTAACATTCACTAGGATAACCATAATAAAAATAAACAAAAATAAGTCTTGGCAGGGAGAAATTGAAACCCTCATACATTGCTAGTGGGAATATAAAATGGTAATCTGGGACACTTGGGTGGCTCAGTGGTCAAATGTCTGCCTTTGACTCAGGTTGTGATTCCAGGGTCCTGAATTGAGTCCCTCATTAGGTTCCCCAGGGGGAGCCTGCTTCTCCCTCTGCCTATGTCTCTGCTTCTCTCTGTATGTCTCTCATGAATTAAAAAAATGAAATATTTTAAAAATAAAATAATAAATGGTAATCCTGCTATGGAAATAATTTTTGTGATTTTTCTAATAATTAAGAAAATTATGATCAGGTCCAACAGATCCATTCTTATATATCTATTTTTTAATTTTTTTACTTATCTAAGGTTTCATTTTTTTTTTATTAGAGAGAGAAAAGGAGAGTGCAAACAAGGAGAGCAGCAGAGGGAGAGGGAGAAGCAGGCTCCCCACTAAGCAGGGAGCCCAGAAGGGAGCTCAGTTTCAGGATTCTAGGATCGTGATCTAAGCTGAAGGCAGAAATGTAACCAACTTAGCCACACAGGTGCCCTTAAAATATATATTTTAAACATATTTAAAAAAAATCTTTCATGTGAATTTTATAGTAGCATTATTCAAATAGGAAAATCTAGAAAACACCCAATGTCCATCAACTGATAGATGAAAAATATTACATAGCTTTATAATGGGATTTAATTCAGCCATTAAAAAATGAAATATGGATACATACTACAATGCAAGTGAATCTTGAAAACTTTGTGCTAAATGAAAGAAGCCAGATACAAAAAGCCACATATTTTATGATACCATTTTTATGAAATATGCAGAATAGGTAAATTCATAGAGACTTGAAAGCAGATTAGTGGTTTCCAGGATCTGGGTGAAGAAAGAATGGAGAGTGTCTGCTTAATGGATAAGTAGTTTCATTTTGGGGGTAGTGAGAATGTCTTGGAACTAGATAGGAATGATCATTATAAATCATTGTGAATGAAGTAAATGCCATAGAATTGTACATTTTAAAATGGTTGACTTTATGTTATGTAAATTTCATCTCAATCAAAAAAGAGAATCCAGAATACTTCTAGAAATATGGTCCCATAGTGAGGATGCTGAAAATTGGTATTTAATGTATATGAATACATGGTGTGTGCACTCAAATTTGCTTTAAATTAATCCAGTTAAACATTTATGTATGTTTGAGGGAATTTTGACAGACCAGAGTCCTCCTGCTATTCTTAATACTACTCTGAGCTTATTTTATTATCTACTAGTGCTTTACTTACTTTATATTATACAATCTTTAAAACAAAAGAGAAAATTAGGTATTGCATTTCCTTTATCTCAAATGAGCAAACAAAAGCAAAGGGGGGTGAAATAATCTTTCTGTGTTATATAGCTAATTGCCAGAATCACAATTTAAACTCAGTTTACACCTATAACCTATACTGTCTTCATATTGGCACTCTGCCTCTTGTAACCTCTTCATAAACAAATTATATAGACTATTCTACTCTCTCTTCCAATGTAAAATAATATTGTGTTTGACAATTACAATTAACAGAATTCTCAATTCAGTCATTCTTCCTGGCTTTCAAACATTTCTGATGGTAGTTGAAGCTGGGGATAATATTTCCTAGGCTTGAAAAATGGATACTTTATAGGGGTGACAAGATATGTGTTGTACTGTAGCCAAGGAATAAGAATAATGCCTATTTACTCCAAATGGCAGAGAAAGAACAGTCTAGTAAAAATATAACTTTACTAGAGGCAATAAATACAGTTTTCTGTGAAATGTTATGATGTGGTTGACAATAGGCAATTTAAAAGTCTGGTGTTAAAATATTTTACCTTCTAACAATCAGCTCAGATGTTAGGAAAAAGTTCCTTCAAACTATTATGAGTTTTACAGTATGTAAAATTATAAACTGCTAGTATTGTTTATTTACATGGCATACATTCATCCACTAGAGGCATACATTAGTAGTCTCAAATCTTAAATCATATTTTTCTGATTTACAGTTTAAGAAGTAGCATAGGATTATATTATGTGTATCTACTACCCTCATTATTGAGTGAAAATGACAATATATTTTAAGGCAATATAATTTTAACAATTAAAATTCAAATAACTAAATTTAAACATGTGAAAGCTAGATCATATCTTGAAAAATTAATAGAATTTTAACTACTAATTAAAAATAGAGTTTACTAATAATCTCTATCCTTAATATTTTTCATTTATTGGACATATAAATGATATTTTGAGCACATTAATATCATCTAATGGATATGCTATAATCTATATAAGCATTGATAATCATTACATTTATTGTGGTCTTTTACTACCACAGATGCTGCTTCCATAAACACTCAGAGTGTTTCATTCACATAAAAGGAAAACATATATTAGAAATTAAATTTTGTAGTCAACACACAAATTCACCAGTTTGAAAGATTATGTTCAAATGTCTTCAAAGGAGTCTATTTAATTTTCTTCTTAGAATTACCCATTAATATTTTAAATTAACTCTTGGAAATAGAGATATAAAAGTCATTTGAATAGAGTAGTGAATCTTACAGAGGATTCTATTAAATTGCTAACCTGACCTCTTCATATATAAATCCAAGGTTTAAAAGTAAGCATCAGATAGGAGAACTGGTTACTTATTATACACAAAACCAGAAGCCATGATGAAAAAATAGATACCGTTTATTGTTTTTGAATTTCAAAATGTCACAAACTAAGGACAAACTATTAGTCAATATTGGTAATATATATATGTTTACTAGAACGTTCTTATGATTATAAAATATTCCCAACATGTACCAGAGTAGTACTAAAAAAATTCAAAACTTAGCAGATCTACAACCGTAAACTTATGATTTTGTGCCTCAGCTGGACTTTCAACACTACTCTTATCATCTAGTAACATCAGCTTAATCTTCTACTTGTCACCTCAGCTCTGCTCCATGCTGCATATTTCTAATTCCATTTTCTTATCTCCTCAATCCCCCTGGCTTACCTCATATAATTCTTAGAAAAAATAGAAGCCATTTGATTGGAAAATCATTCATCTTCCAAAAACACAATTAGAAAATTACTGTGCTTGTATATCCTTTTTTCTTCATTTCTCCTTAAAGTGGTTAGTGTTGTTCTGCCTGGGAAGAGATCATAACTGAAATCCAGCCACACCTACCTTCTCATGGACCAGCTCAAACAAATGCTATTTGTTCTCTTTTGCATCTTCAGGATCTCCTTCTCCATGAGATCTTAATATTAAGTGTATCCTCACATTATCAAATCATACAAAATAAGTAAACCCATACAATTCTCTCAGCCAAATATTTTCAGTAATCGCCTACATACACTGTCATATAAAATTCATATGATAAAATCTTATGAAAACTTACAGTCATGGTCTCGCTTGATCAGTTACTTCTTGTTGTTATTTTTAAATAGCTGTTTTCCTTGGAGTATACAAAACCACACTACTCTTGTTTGCCTTTTACTCCCTGTAGCTCCTTTTCTCATTTGTTTTTATTTTTTGAAGATTTTATTTATTTGAGAGAGAGAGAGAGAACATATAGGAGAGAGCACAAGCAGGGGAGAGTGGCAGAGGGTGAGTGTGAAGCTGTTCACCCACTGAACAGGGAGCCCAATGTCAGGCTCAATGTAGGGCTCAATCCTAGGACCTTGGAATCATGACCTAATCTGAAATCAGACGCTTAACCAACTGAGCCACCCAAATGGTGCTTTTTCATTCTTTTAGAATTCAGTTTTGTTGAATCAAAATTCTTTGTGAAAAAGAATCCAAATTCTTTAGTGAAAAAGTTTTAATATTATATGCCTTCCTCAAGAATTTCCCAGTTCAATATAGCAGCCACTAGGCCAGCCACATGTGGCAATTGAATACATGAACTATAGCTAGTTTGATTTGAAATGTGCTGAAGGGTTAAACATACAGCAGATATTGGAGATTGTGAAAAAAAAAAAAACTCTATCCTTATTATTTTACATTTCTTGGACATATAGGTGGGTGATATTTTGAGCACAGTGTTAAATCTTTTATTAAAATTATTTTCACCTCTTTGTATTTATTACTGTGGCTACTAGGAAATTTAAAATTATACATGTGAATCACATTTATGATTCACATTATATTTTTTATGGACTGCATTGTTCTAGACCATGAAATGCAACATGGAATATGGGGTATAGAGATTCTCATCCTCCATTTATATGCAAATAATTCTAGAATAAATTACTGATTGTCCTATTTGTAAAAGGTGTATATTCTCCAGTTTGACATAAGCTTACTGGCCCTTACTATATCTCTGATTTCTTAGACTTTGTAAATATATCCAGCTTGTAATATTCTCTAACCATATCATGGAGTTTATCTTTCAATCTAAACTATTCCAACAATTATTTTGCCATAAAAGAGCTTATTCTTACTTTAAAAGAAATTCCTCCGCTAGCTTCTAAAATAATACACTTTCTTTTACCTGTATATTTAAAGCTTATTAAAAACTATCTTTTAA
This sequence comes from Canis lupus dingo, assembly GCF_003254725.2. Taxonomy (NCBI): domain Eukaryota; kingdom Metazoa; phylum Chordata; class Mammalia; order Carnivora; family Canidae; genus Canis; species Canis lupus. The sequence continues at coordinate 32,037,971 of NC_064253.1, read as the reverse complement.
TTCATTGATTGACTCACATTTTAGTACTCCCCCTTGCACACCATACCCAACCATGCACCAATTGCCAGAAGTTGAGCACATCATCCAATCCAGTACCCTCAGCCAACTTTGCACAATATGCCCAACACCTGCTGCAGCACACTATCTATACCTGGCAGCCATGAACCTTCAGCCATCATCACACACTGCCTAGCCTTATGCCCCCAACCACTCTTGGACAGTCTTCATTCACCTTAGCACTTGAGAGAGCAAGCAAAGCTTGCAACAAGGCAGAGTCAGCACAGATGTCTTCACTGAAAGGAAATGGTTGTAAAAATGCATCTATCAATAATTACTTTGAATGAAAATGGACTAAATGCTCTAGTCAAAAGACATAGGGTGACAGAGTCGATAAAGAAAAACAAGACCCATCCAAATGCTGCCTACAAAAGGCTTTTTAAAATTTAATTAATTTAATTTAATTTAATTTTGAGACCCATTTCAGACCTAATGACATCTACAGACTGAAAGTGAGAGGATGGAGAAATGTTTATTGTGCAAATGGATGTCAAAGGAAGGCCAGAGTAGGAAGACTTACATTGGACAAAATATACTTTAAAACAAAAACTGTAACAAGACACAAAGAAGAACACATAGAACAATAAAGGAGACAATCCAACAAGTAGTTTTAACAATCGCAAATCTTTATACACTCAAAATAGCACAAAAATACATAAACTAGTTAATAATAAACATAAAGGAACTAATCAATAGTAATGCAATAATAGTAGGAGACTTTAACACCCCACTCACAGCAATGGGCAAATCAAGAAAACAGAACATAAACAAGGGAACAATGGCTTTGAATAACACCCTGGACCAGATAGACTTAGCAAACACATTCAGAACACTCCATTCTAAAAGAGCAGAATACACATTCTTTTCAAGTACACATGGGACATTCTCCAGAATAGATTGCATATTAGCCCACAAAACAATTCTCAACAAACTGAAGATGATTGAATTCATATCATGCATATATATATATATTACCACAACACTATGAAACTAGAGTCAACCACAGGAAAAAATTGGAAAGACCACAAATACATGAATTTTAAATGCATCATATTAAGCAATGAAGAGGTCAACTAGGATATCAAAGAAGTAATAAAAAGAGTACACGGAAATAAATAAAAATGAAAACACAATCATCCAAGACCTCTGAGATGCAGCAAAATGGTTTTAAGAGGGAAGCTTAGGGGTATCTGGGCATCTGGCTAAGTGTCTGTCTTTTGCTCAGCTCATGATCATGGGTTCCAGGGATTGAGCCCTGCATCAAGCTTCCTACTGAGCAGGGAGTCTACTTGTCCCTCTGACCCCCCTCCCACTTGTTCTTGCTCTCTTTCTCTCTCAAAGAAATAACATGTTTAAAAAGAAAAAAGAGAGGTTTATAGCAATGCAAATCTACCTCAAACAGCAAGAAAAATCTTGAACAATCTGAGTTTACATCTAAAGGAGCTACAAAAGGAAAACAAACAAAACTAAAACCAGCAGAAGGAAGGAAATGATAAATTAAAAAAAAATAGAGTAGAAATAAATGATATAGAAACTGGAAAAAAAACAGAACAGATCAATGAAATTAAGAGCTGTTTCTTTTGAAAAAATTAATAAAATTGATAAGCTTCTAACTTATCAAGAAAAAAAAGAGAAAGAATTCAAAATGACAAATGAGAGAGGAGAAATTACAACCAACACCACAGAAATACAAACAATTATAAGAGAAGTTTATGAAAAACTATATGCCATGAAATTGGACAAATAGAAGAAAAGAATAAAGTCCTAGAAACACATGAACTACCAAAACTAAATAGAAAATATGGAAATAGAAAATTTGAACAGACCAATAATCAGCAAAGAAATTCAGTCAGTAATTAGAAAAGGCTCAAAAAAACAAAGTCCTGGACCTAATTCTACCAACTATCTAAAGAAGAGTTAACACTTGTTCTTCTTACAGTATTCCAAAAAATAGAAAAGGAAGGAAAACTTCCAAATTCATTGTATGAAGCCAGCATTACCTTGATACCAAAACCAGATAAAGACATCACTAAAAAAGAGAACTAGAAAAACTGTGAGCTTTTACTATTCGGTCAGGAATATAAGGGTGTTCACTCTCACAAAATAGTAGTGAAGGGATGCCTGAGTGGCTCAGCGGTTGAGCATCTGCCTTTGGCTCAGGGCGTGATCCCAGGATCCTGGGATCGAGTCCCACATCGGGCTCCCTGCGTGGAGCCTGCTTCTCCTTCTGTCTATGTCTCTGCCTCTCTCTCCGTGTCTCTCATGAATAAATAAATAAAACCTTTTAAAAAATAGTAATGGAAGTCCTAGCCATAGCAATCAGACAACAAAAATAAATAAAAAGAATCCAAATTGGCAAGGAAGGAGTCAAACTTTAACTATTTGCAGATAATATGATAATATTTCAATAAAATCCAAAAGATTCTACCCCAAAACTGATAGAACTGATAAATGAATTCAGTAGTCACAGAATTCAAAATCAATGTACAGAACTGTTGCATTTCTATAAAACAATAATGAAGCAGCAGAAACAGAAATTCAGTAAACAATTTCATTTCAATTGCACCAAAAATAATAAGATACCTGGGAATAAACCTAAGCAAAGAGGCAAAAAACTGTACTCTGAAAACTATAAACACTGATGAAAGAAACTGAAGATGACACAAAGAAATGGAAAGTCATTCTGTGCTCATGGAAGAAAAATTACTGTTGACATGTCTATACTATCCAAAGAAAGCTGCACATTTAATGCAAGTCCCATTAAAATACCAAAAGCATTTTGCAGAGAACTAGAACAAATAATCCTAAAATTTGTATGGAACTACAAAAGTTCCTGAATAGTGAAGGTAACCTTGACAAACAAAAGCAAAGCTGGAGACACCACAGTTCTGGACTTCAACTTATATTACAAAGCTACACTAATCAAAATAGTACAGCACAAAAACAGACAGATCAATATAACATAACAGAGAATCCCACAATTTCAGACATAAACCACAATTATATGTTCAATTAATCTTCAACAAAGCAGGATAGAATATCCAATGGGAAAAAGAATGTCTATTCAATAAATGATATTTGGATAACTCAATAGCAACCTGTCAAAGAAGGAAATTAGTCCACTTTCTTACATCATACACAAAAATAAATTCAAAATGGGTTAATGATCTAAATATGAATCTTAAATTCATGAAAATCCTAGAAGAGGACATAGACAGTAAACTCTTTGACGTTGATCATAGCAACATCTTTCTAGATATGTCTCCTGGGGCAAGGGCAAGAACAGCAAAACTAAACTATTGGGACTTCATCAAAATAAAAAGCTTTCACACAGCAAAGGAAATAATCAATCAAACTACAAGAATGGGAGAAGATATTTGCAAATTATATTTGCATCTCTAATAGAAGGTTAGTATCCAAAATATATAAAGAACTGACACAACCAATCCTCAAAAACAAAAAATTAAATTAAAAAAGGAGAAGATGACAGGGCACCTGGGTGGCTCAGCAGTTGAGTATCTACCTTTGGTTCAGGCTGTGATTACAGGGATTGAGTCCTGCATCAGGCTCCCCTCAGGGAGCCTGTTTCTCTCTCTGTCCATGTCTCTGCCTCTCTCTGTGTTTCTCTCATGAATAAGTAAATAAATCTTTTAAAAAATCCTTAAAGAAAGGAGAAGACATGAACAGACTTTTTTCCAAAGATATACAGATGGCTAACAGACACATGAAAAGATGTTCAATGTCACTTATCATCAGGGAAGTGCAAATCAAAACAACAATGGGATATCACTCCATACTTGTCAGAATGCCTTAAAAACACAAGAAACAAGTGTTGGCGAGCACGTGCTGAAATGAGAACCCTCTTGCACTGTTGGTGGGAAGGCAACTAGTATAGCCACTCTGGAAAACAGTATGGAGTTTCCTCAAAAATTTAAAAATTGAGCTATGCACTATGATCCTGCAATCCTGCAACTGGGTAGTACTCCCAAAATACAAAAACACTAATTCAGGGGGATATATGCACCCCTATATTTATTACAGCATTATTTACAATAGCCAAATTATGGAAGCAGCCGAAATTTCCATCAACTGATGAATGGATAAAGAATATGTGATATATGTATACAGTGGAATATTATACAGCTATAAAAAGAATGAAATCTTGCCTTTGCAACATAGATGGAGCTAGAGCTTAGAATCCTAAGCCAAACAAGTCAAAGAAAGACAAATAGTATATGATTTCATTCATATGTGTAATTTAAGAGTTAAACCAGGAAATGATAAAAAAGAAAAAAAGAGAGAGAGAGATTGAGAATGACAGAGGGACAAACCAACAAAGAGACTCTTAACTGTAACAATTGCCAGAGGTAGGTTGGTGGTGATAAGAATGTTGTAGGTGAGGGGTTTAAGGAGTGCACTTGTGATGTATACCGGGTGACATGTGGAATTGTTGAATCACTATATTATACACCTGAAACAAATATAACAATGTATGTTAACAATACTGGAATAAAATAAAATAAAATAATAATTTACTAATACTAAAAATAAAAGAGAGGATGTCAGTGAATATTCCCTGGACCAAATACACACACAGATACACACACACTTTTAATATAAATAATGCTATGAACATCTTGTTGGCTACAAATTTAGTAACTTGGGTGTATTGGGACAATTTGAAATACAACAATTTTTAAAACTCCCCTTAAGGAAATCAGTAAACAGAATAGACCTTTATCTATTAAAGAAATTGAATCAATAATTAATAATCTTCCAAGAAATAAAGTAACAGGCTAAGATTGGTTTACTGGTAAATTTTATCATACATTTGAGGAAGAAATTTTATCAATTTCTATAATCTATTTCAGAAGGTAGAAACCGAAGAAATATTCCTAACTCATTCTGTAAGACCAACATTGCTCTCATACCAAAACTAGATGTAGATATTACAAGAAAAGGACTAGACTAATATCTCTCAGAAGCATAGATGCAAAAATTCTTAACAAGATTTAGTAAAAAAAAAAACCTCAACAAAGTATTAAAAAAATATACACAATAACCAAGTGGATTTGTCCTACTTATGCAAAGCAGTTTCAATATTTGAAAAATGATGTAATCTATAACATAAACATACTAAAAAAGATACATCATATGATCACAATGGTATATTCAGTAAAATCATTTGATAAAATCAAATATCCATTCATAACAAAAAAAATTGCAGGAAAGTAAATTGGAGGGAAACCTCCTCAATGCCACGAAAAATATCTTTAAAAATCCTACCGCTAAGGGATGCCTGGGTGGCTCAGTGGTTAAGCATTTGCCTTTGGCTAAGGGTGTGATCCCAGTCCTGGGATCGAGTCCCACATTGGGCCCTCTGGGAGGAGTCTGCTTCTCCCTTTGCCTGTGTCTCTGCCTCTCTGTGTCTCTCATAAATAAATAAATAAATAAATAAATAAATAAATAAATAAATAAAAAATAAATAAGTAAATAAGTAAATAAATACAATCGTAACAAAAAAATAACAGAGAAAATCTAGTTGACTTTGGGTTTGGTGATAACCCCTTAGATATATATCAAAAACACAATACATTAAAGAATACTTGCTAAGATGGATTTCATTAAATTAAACATTTCTGCTTTGCAATAGATGATGTCAAAACAATAAGAACACAAGTCACAGCCTGGGAAAATATATTTACAAAAGACATATCTAATGAAAGACTAATATCCAAAATATACAAAAACACTTAAAACTCAACAATAAGAAAACAATCCAATTAAAATATGGGGCAAATATCTGAATAGACACCTCATGAAATATAAGATCTACAAATGGCAAATAATCATATGAAAAGATTGTATACATTATATGTCACCAAGAAATGCAAATTGAAATGCCAGTGAAATATCACTACAAACCTATTAAAGAGACCAAAATTCCAAAAAAACTGACACTACCAAATCTGAAGCGTTTGTGAAGCAACAGGTGGTGGCGGCAATTTATTTATTGCTGGTTGGAATGCAAAATAGGTATCACCACTGTAGAAGACAGTTTGGCAGTTTCTTACAAAAATAAACATATTCTTGCTATTTGATTCAGCAATAGCACTTATTATTATTTACTTAAAGGATATGAAAACTTTTGTCCACAGAAAAACCTACTCACATGTATATTGCAGGTTTGTTCAAAATTGCCGAAGCTTGGAAGCAAACCAAATGGTGGGGGCTATTCAAGTTCAGAAGCATGGAGTATATATAAAATCTCTATACCTTCTGTTCAATTTTGCTGAAATTAAAACTGGTACATAAATAAATTTATTTAAAAAATCAAAATATTTGACCAAAAACTAATAAAATAATTACTAAAACATACAACAGCCTATGTTTTAAAATGGCAAAATAAAATTAAATGCTAATTCATGAGAAAAAATGTAAATAACCCTTGAGAATAATCCTTATGTGAATCATCTCTCAATATTCTTCATGAAAAAAAGTTAACATGTACTTTAGGCAGTAATATAATATCTAGAATATAAAACATTCATAGCATTTTATTTATATAGTAATACTTTTGAACAAACTCAATGTTTAACATTGTTACAATAACACAAATCTAGCAGCTACTAAATATAAATTATCTAATAGTTGGCTGCTGTTTTAGGACATAAAAAGGGAAAAATTTTTCTAAATATATTAAAATAATTATGTCCTTAAAGAGGTGTGAGGTGGTATCTATCTCTTCATGATTTTGATTTTGATTTCCCTGATGATGAGTGATGTTGAGCATCTTTTCATTTGCCTTTTAGCCATCCGGATGTTTTCTTTGGAAAAATGTCTGTTCATGTCTTCTGCCCATTTCTTAACTTGATTCTCTGTTTTTGTTTTTGTTTTTTGGTTGTTCAGTTTGATATATTCTTTATAGATTTTGGGTACTAAACCTTTATCAGACATATCATTTGCAAGTATCCCATTCAGTAGGCTGCCTTAGTTTTATTGATTATTTCCTTTGGTGTGCAAAAGTGTTTTATCTTGATGAAGTCTCAATAGTTCATTTTTCCTTTTTTATCCCTTGCCTCTGGAGATATGTCTGGTAAGAAGTTGCTACAGCCAAGGTAAAAAAGGTTGCTGCCTGTGTTCTCTTTGAGGATTTTGTTGTTTTTTTCTGTCACATTTAGAACTTTCATCCATTTTGAGTTTATTTTTGTGTATGATGTAAAAAAGTAGTCCAATATCACTTTTCTTCATGTTGCTATACAATTTTCCCAACACCATCCTGTTGAGGAGGCTGTCTTTTCTTTTTTTTCCATTGGATATTGTTTCCTCAAATATTACTTGACCATATGGTTGTGGGTCCATCTCTGGATTCTCTATACTGTTCCATTGATCCATGATGAGCTACCACCTCACAACAGTTGGAATGGCTGAAATTAACAACACAGGAAATAACATGTTGGCAAGGATGTAGAGAAAGAGAAACCTCTTACACTCTTGGTGGGAATGCACACTAGTGCAGCCACTCTGCAAAACAGCCTGGAGATTCTCAAAAAGTTAAAAAATAGAACTTTATGATCCAGCAGTTTCACTATTAGATATTTACTCAGAGGATACAAAATATAGATATGAAGGGTACATGCACCATGATATTTATAGCAGCATCATCAAGAATAGCCAAACTATGGAAAGATCCCAAGTGTCCATTGGCTGATTAATGAATAAAGAAGAGGTGGTATATAATATATTTTTATATATATTTTACTTAACATAATACACTCTAGTTCCGACCATGTTGCTGCAAATGGCAAGATTTCACTCTTTTTGATGGCTTTAGCCATTCTACTCCTGAAACTAATATTACACTATATGTTAACTGAAATTTAAATAAATTTTAGATGAAAAGAAATAAGATTAACAACAACCATTAAAAAAAGAATGCAAAGAGTTTGGAAATCTCATAAATTGCTGGTGGAAATTTAAAATGGTGCAAATACTATGGAAAACAGTTTGGTAGTTCCTCAAATAGTTAAACATAGAGTTATCATATGACTCAGCAATTCCACTTCTAGGTACATATTCAAAAGAATTGAAAGGAGTATTCAAAAAAAACTTATACATGAATATTTATAGCAGCACTATTTACAATATCCAAAAGATGAAAACAACCCAAATGTTTATCAATGGATGATTGAATAAGTAAACTGTGATATATCCACATTGTGGAATACTATTTAGCTGTAAAAAGGAATGAAATATTCATATGTGCTATAATATGGATGAACGTTGAAAACATTATGCAAAGTGAAAGAAGCCAGTCACAAAAGCAAATATATTATAGGATTCCATTAATATGTACAAAGCTGTAGTCATCAAGAGAGTGTGGTACTGGCACAAAAACAGACCCATAGATCAATGGAATAGAATAGAGAATCCAGAAGTGGACCCTCAACTTTATGGTCAACTAATATTCAATAAAGGAGGAAATACTATCCACTGGAAGAAAGACAGTCTCTTCAATAAATGGTGCTGGGAAAATTGGACATCCACATGCAGAAGAATGAAACTAGACCACTCTCTTTCACCATACACAAAGATAAACTTAAAATGGATGAAAGATCTAAATGTGAGACAAGATTCCATCAAAATCCTAGAGAAGAACACAGGCAACATCCTTTTTGAACTCGGCCACAGTAACTTCTTGCAAGATACATCCACGAAGGCAAAAGAAACAAAAGCAAAAATGAACTATTGGGACTTCATCAAGATAAGGAGCTTTTGCACAGCAAAGGATACAGTCAACAAAACTAAAAGACAACCTACAGAATGGGAGAAGATATTTGCAAATGACGTATCAGATAAAGGGCTAGTTTCCAAGATCTATAAGAACTTATTAAACTCAACAGCAAAGAAACAATCCAATCATGAAATGGGCAAAAGACATGAACAGAAATCTCACAGGGGAAGACATAGACATGGCCAACAGGCACATGAAAAAATGCTCTGCATCATTTGCCATCAGGGAAATACAAATCAAAACCACAATGAGATACCACCTCACACCAGTGAGAATGGGGAAAATTAACAAGGCAGGAAACCACAAATGTTGGAGACGATGTGGAGAAAGGGGAACCCTCTTACACTGTTGGTAGGAATGTGAACTGGTGCAGCCACTCTGGAAAACTGTGTGGAGGTTCCTCAAAGAGTTAAGAATAGATCTGCCACCCGACCCAGCAATTGCACTGCTGGGGATTTACCCCAAAGATGCAGATGCAATGAAACGCCGGGACACCTGCACCCCGATGTTTCTAGCAGCAATGTCCACAATAGCCAAACTGTGGAAGGAACCTCGTGTCCATCGAAAGATGAGTGGATAAAGAAGATGTGGTTTATGTATACAAGGGAATATTACTCAGCCATTAGAAATGACAAATACCCACCATTTGCTTCAACATGGGTGGAACTGGAGGGTATTATGCTGAGTGAAGTAAGTCAATTGGAGAAGGACAAACATTGTATGTTCTCATTCATTTGGGGAATATAAATAATAGTGAAAGGGAATAGAAGGGAAGGGAGAAGAAATGTGTGGGAAGTATCAGAAAGGGAGACAGAACATAAAGACTCCTAACTCTGGGAAACGAACTAGGGGTGGTGGAAGGGGAGGAGGGCGGGGGTGGGGGTGAATGGGTGAGGGGCACTGAGGGGGGCACTTGATGGGATGAGCACTGGGTGTTATGCTATATGTTGGCAAATTGAACACCAATAAAAAATAAATTTATTATTTAAGAAAAAAAGGATTCCATTAATATGAATAATCAAAATAGGCAAATGTACAGAAATAGAAAGTAGATTAGTGGTTGCTTGGGCTGGAGGGGATAGGTGGATATGGGGATGAACCTAAAAGTACAGGATTTCTCATTATGGTGATGAGCATGTTCTAAAATTGTGGCAAAGGTTGCAGTTATCTATAAATATACTAAAAGCATTAACTATATACTTTAAATCAGTGAACTATATGGTATGTGAATTATATTTCAATAAAGATTTTTAAAATTATGTATTTACACAGCAAATTATAGAAGGAACTTCCGTTTTTCTTTTCCTCTGAATGTGTGAAAGGTATTGTATCAGATACCTATAATTTTTAACAAATCACCCCATTTTTATTTTCTGCTTATTTTCTAACAATTTTGTGTTTTCATAATTTGAGCAGTTTATCTCTTCTCTGCTCCTTAGGGGATTAAACAAGGTTCATGCTATTGGCAGGTTCACTGGTTCACAATGTGGCTATTGTCTACTATACATGGCAGCTGTGTTCCAGAACGTCAAAGTAGAATTTGCAAAGCCTCTTCGAGATCTTGATTTGGAAATGAAAGCGTACTATTCTTGCCATATTGTAATGGTTAAAGAACTTCACAAGAGGAATCTAGATACAAGTTGCAGAAAAATTATTTCGCTTATTGATGAGAGGATGAGAAGAGTCATAGTGCAAAACCAAGAGCTGTTAGTCACTGCAGGCCAACTCCGTAACAACTGACTTTAGTAGACTGAACATTCTGGGAGTTTTCTGAGAGGGTATAGGTTATAAAGACTTATAAAACTGCTTTGGGTAGGTAAAAGTGGGAGGTTAATAAATGGTGGAAAAGAAATGAAACCTTTCACTAAGATGCTTATCTATGGATGTCATATGTGTATATAGGAGAGTTATTTTTATCATATTGGCAAGACCTATACATATGAGACTGAATCTGCTAACATATTAGACAGCAGACAGAATCCTTAGCTCAGATCTCAGCATGTTTTAATCAGCCTACTTCTACTCCATATTGGTGCTATTCCCACAATTGGATTATTGACTGAAATCAGCAATAATGTCATTAACTTGAAAATGAATATGGTGCTTTGAGTTCTTAAACAGTATAAGATACTACTTACTCATGATGCTAGAAAAATGAAAGAAATGAAGCAATCAGTGGAGAAAAAGAAGTGGAAAAAATAAAAAAGAGAATATGCTTGTTAAAGCTCTACTAAAATCTATTAATTTGAGAGATTCAGTTTATGACAAATAACTAAGTAATCACCAACAACAGCAATAATATTTATAATTATTTTTTTCTCTTTGGACCATCAAAGGTCTCAAAAATGTGCTGAGTTTATATGAGGCAATTGGGGCAGGAAGCTAACATTTTCCAAAAGAGTGCTACACATCAAATGAAGCACAGAGTTAAATAAAACTAGCCAGGACGATTGAAAGAAAAATATAGTTACTGCAGAAGAATGACTCATATATATTAGTTATATATATATATATATATCAATTATAGATATACATACATATTTAAATATTTTTACAAATATTCATATATCATAACATAAATTATAAAAGTTTTTTAAAATTCAAGGTTAGAAGGGTTATTGCTAACGAGAAAAATGTCATCTTTCAAAAACCAAAACAAAAATATATATAATTATATATCTATAATCAACTTATAATAATATAAAATTACACACTTATACATACCTTCTGGGGTTCATGGGCTTAAAACCTCTTCTGATGGTTGAATATATGTATGACAGGACACAAAGTAAAGCCCTTAATCTTAATTAGTAGTTTAGGCACAGATAGATTTATCGGTTAGAGTTCAACTTCTACTTTTCATATACTTTTAACTTTCTATTTTCTCTCTTGAAATTCTTTCCTTCCTCCCAGGAGTTAGGGTATTTTATAATATCTTTGATATTTCTCTCTCAATTTTAAAAAGAGAGACCCATTATCATATGAATAAACTGGAGACAATATGTTTAATAATGAAGTTAACAGGTGGTGTACCAGATCAGCATTGAATGGCTTCTTCTGGCAATGGTTCATATTCACAGAAGCCGAAAATTGTTCACTGAATCACAAAACTAATGAAAAACAGTTTGGTAATCTATTTGGTTTTTTTTTTTTTTTTTTTAAGATTGTATTTATTTATTCATGAGAGCCACAGAGAGAGAGAGGCAGAGACATAGGCAGAGGGAGAAGCAGGCTCTGGGCAAGAAGCCCAATGTGGGACTCAAACCCACATCCAGGGATCACACCCTGAGCTAAAGGCAGACGCTTAATCTCTGAGCCACCCAGGCATCCCTATTTGTTCTTTTTTTTTCTTTTTAATGTATTTGTTCTGATGATGATTGCTATTTCTTCTCTTTAACTGCTTTTATAATTCTTAATTCATGTTAGACTGTTACTTAGAGATGTTTCATATTATCTAAAACTCATAACATAAAAAATAAATAAAACTCATAATATGGGCATATATGTATATGCATTCAGAAATATAATCTAGATATGCCTGAGCACTTAATTTCTGTTAATATTTTTATGTCCCATTATTACATTAACATTACATTTAATTCCTTACATTTCAACATGTTTGCCTGAGAAGTCAGAGTGTAAGCAACTCAAAACTATTTAAAGTGACAATCCTGCATCTCACAATTAGAATTGTGTAAAGAAGGATGCCTGGCTAGCTCAGTAAGTAGAGCATGCCACTTGATCTTGAGGTTTTGAGTTCAAGCTCCATGTTGAGTGTGAACCCTATTTAAAAAAAATAGATAAAATATTTTTAAAACTGTATAAATATATTTCAATGGATAACTTTCCAATTTCTAATATACAGTGGATGCCACCATTGGCACTTGACTTCAAACAAACCTAAACAATCTTTTGTTCATTGAAAAGTAAATGTGAATCATTTGGGGGTCTAAAATAAAATGAAGTATGAGAAAGATTCTGGTACTGCTTTCTCTCCAATTTATTTCTGCCTTTCTGGCATTCAGACAAACTGGGCACTTTTAGTTCTTTGAGAACCCTTTTAGTTTTCTCAGCTTAATGGAAAACACAATCAAAATACTTTCATAATTAACCTTAGTTTTCATAAAGCATCCCACTCATTTCATTTAATGTTTGAAAACCCAAAAGTATTTCTTCCTTATATCATTTTTCAGAAGGAGTAGCATAGTTACCTCCTTTGCATATATAATCCATGAGAAAGTCAAGTACTTATGCCACAGCTTTTGTGAGGATCATAGGTCCTGTGAGAATCTGATTAGAACTATGGCCACTAACCTAGAAAAATACAATACACACATTCACATATACCATATACCATCAGGGAGCTTATGGAACTTATAAATCATCTTCATAGACTTTCAAGGGTCCATGGGCTAAAAAAAAAACCCATTTTGATCATTGAAAAAATATACATATATATACACACATACATACACTATATTATACTTGTATATTACATTTGATATGAAATTATTGTTATTGAATAGTTTGTGCACATATCAGAAATAGCTTACTGAGAAAACAAAACAACACTATTGGCAGTTGTTTTTAAAAAATAAAGATCAACTTACTGCCATCTTATTTCAAATTACTCACAGTTGGAAATAAAAATATACAAAAATAATGAACACAACAAATCCAAACACACTTGTAACCAAATATATTTTGAATCAAATTTCATCTTTTACTCAGTTCTTTTTATCTCATTTTAAGTAAAGTTTTTTTGTTTGTCTTAAGAATTGTGGTTAGGTTTGGGATGAGTCCAAAGAAGGGAGCCTGGGAAGCAAAATAATCTGAAAGAGCAGGTTTTGGCAAAAAGCTAGAATTAAGTGAAGGGAATTTGTTAGGTGTTTTGAAAAGGGATTGCTTTTGAAAAGTAGGCAACTTGGAGAGATTTCCAAGTATTAGGTGGGTCACAGTTCTGTTGGTCTTGGAAATAGCTGGAATCAAAGCCCTGCTTCAAGGCATGATACTGAGGAGTTTTGCTAGACCATTTAGAGAAACACTGACCCTTGCATTTAGGAAGGTAGAATTGGGTAAATTTTGCCCTACCCAAACTTGGCACAGAATAGGCAGGCCTTCCAAGAACACTGCAGAGATGAACAAAGATGACATAGAGGGTACATTAAGATGGAAGCCATCCTTTGATGGTGATATTCAACTGATGGGAAGCATAGTAACAAAGACGGTTGTTGGAATGTGAGACAATATATAGTGGCTTTAGATAAAATTATTATTTTATTTAAAATAATTTAGCTCAAACTGTAATTAAGCCAAGAAGAGATGTCTAACAGGCAGGTAGATCTATGAAGCAAAAGATCAAAGACAACACTGGAGATGTCATTTGGGGAACCATTTTTTTAAAATTTATTTATTTTTATTGGAGTTCAATTTGCCAACATATAGCATAACACCCAGTGCTCATCCCGTCAAGTCCCCCCCCTCAGTGCCCATCACCCAGTCACCCCCACCCCTACGCACCCACCTCTCTTTCAACCATCCCTTGTTCGTTTCCCAGAGTTAGGAGTCTCTCATGTTCTGTCACCCTCTCTGATATTTCCCACTCATTTTCTCTCCTTTCCCCTTTATTCCCTTTCACTATTTTTTATATTCCCCAAGTGAATGAGACCATATAATGTTTGTCCTTCTCTGCTTGACTTATTTCACTCAGCATAATACCCTCCAGTTCCATCCACGTCGAAGCAAATGGTGGGTATTTATCATTTCTAATGGCTGAGTAACATTCCATTGTATATAGACCACATATTCTTTATCCATTCATCTTTTGATGGACACCGAGGCTCCTTCCACAGTTTGGCTATTGTAGACATTGCTGCTATAAACATCGGGGTGCAGGTGTCCCGGCATTCATTGCATCTGTATCTTTAGGGTAAATCCCCAGCAGTGCAATTGCTGGGTCGGGTGGCAGATCTATTTTTAACTCTTTGAGGAACTTCCACACAGTTTTCCAGAGTGGCTGCACCAGTTCACATTCCTATCAACAGTGTAAGAGGGTTCCCCTTTCTCCATATCGTCTCCAACATTTGTGGTTTCCTGCCTTGTTAATTTTCCCCATTCTCACTGGTGTGAGGTGGTATCTCATTGTGGTTTTGATCTGTATTTCCCTGATGGCAAGTGATGCGGAGCATTTTCTCATGTGCGTGTTGGCCATGTCTGTCTTCCTCTGTGAGATTTCTGTTCATGTCTTTTGCCCATTTCATGATTGGATTGTTTGTTTCTTTGCTGTTCAGTTTAATAATTCTTTATAGATTCTGGATACTAGCCCTTTATCTGATACGTCATTTGCAAATATCTTCTCCCATTCTGTAGGTTGTCTTTTAGTTTTGTGGACTGTTTCTTTTGCTGCGCAAAAGCTTCTTATCTTGATGAAGTCCCAATAATTCATTTTTGTTTTTGTTTCTCTTTCTCTCATGGATGTATCTTGCAAGAAATTACTGTGGCCAAGTTCAAAAAGGGTGTTGCCTGTGTTCTCCTCTAGGATTTTGATGGAATCTTATCTCACATTTAGATCTTTCATCCATTTTGAGTTTATCTATGTGTATGGTGTAAGAGAATGGTCTGGTTTCATTCTTCTGCATGTGGATGTCCAATTTTCCCAGCACCATTGTTGAAGAGACTGTCTTTTTTTCCAGTGGATAGTCTTTCCTGCTTTGTTGAATATTAGTTGACCATAAAGTTGAGGGTCCACTTCTGGGTTCTCTATTCTGTTCCATTGATCTATGTGTCTGTTTTTGTGCCAGTACCACACTGCCTTGATGATCACAGCTTTGTAGTACAACCTGAAATCTGGCACTGTGATGCCCCAGCTATGGTTTTCTTTTTTAATATTCCCCTGGCTATTTGGGGTCTTTTCTGATTCCAAAATCTTAAAATAATTTGTTCCAACTCTCTGAAGAAAGTCCATGGTATTTTGATAGAGATTGCATTAAATGTGTAAATTGCCTGGGTAGCATTGTCATTTTCACAATGTTAATTCTTCCAATCCATGAGCATGGAATATTTTTCCCTCTCTTTGTGTCTTCCTCAATTTCTTTCAGAAATGTTCTATAGTTTTTAGGTTATAGATCCTTTATCTCTTTGGTTAGGTTTATTCCTAGGTATCTTATACTTTTGGGTGCAATTATAAATGGGATTGACTCCTTAATTTCACTTCTTCAGTCTCATTGTTAGTATATAGAAATGCCACTGACTTCTGGGCATTGATTTTGTATCCTGCCACGCTGCTGAATTGCTGTATGAGTTCTAGTAATCTTGGGGTGGGGGGAGTCTTTTGGGTTCTCTACGTACAGTATCATGTCATCTGCAAAGAGTGAGTGTTTGACTTCTTCTTTGCCAATTTGAATGCCTTTTATTCCTTTTTGTTGCTTGATTGCTGAAACTAGGACTTCCAGTACTATGTTGAATATCAGTGGTGAGAGTGGACATCCCTGTCTTGTTCCTAATCTTAGGGGAAAGGCTCCCAGTGGTTCCCCATTGAGTATGATATTTGTTGTGGGCTTTTGTAGATGTTTTTTAAGATGCTGAGGAATGTTCCCTCTATCCCTACACTCTGAAGAGTTTTGATCAGGAATGGATGCTGTATTTTGTCAAATGCTTTCTCTCAGCTATTGAGAGGATCATATGGTTCTTGTTTTTTCTCTTGCTGATATGATCAATCACATTGATTGCTTTATGAGTGTTGAACCAATCTTGCATCCCAGGGATAAATCCACTTGGTCATGGTGAATAACCATCTTAATGTATTGTTGTATCCTATTGGCTAGTATCTTGCTGAGAAATTCTGCATCTGTGTTCATCAGGGATATTGGTCTATAATTCTCCTTTTTGGTGGGGTCTTTGATTTTTGAATTAAGGTGATGCTGGCCTCATAGAACGAGTTTGGAAGTATTCCATCTCTTTCTATCTTTCCGAACAGCTTTAGTAGAATAGGCATGGTTTCTTCTTTAAACGTTTGATAGAATTCCCCTGGGAAAACATCTGGCCCTGGACGTTTGTGTCTTGGGGATGACTGCTTCAATTTCCTCCATGGTTACTGGCCTGTTCAGGTTTTCTATTTCTTCCTCTTCCAGTTTTGGTAATTTGTGGTTTTCCAGAAATGTGTCCATTTCTTCTAGATTGCCTAATTTATTGGCATAAAGCTGCTCATACTAAGTTTTAAAGATTGTTTGCATTTTCTTGGTATTGGTGGTAATCTCTCCTTTCTCATTCATGATTTTATTGATTTGAGTGTTTTCTCTCTTCTTTTTAATAAGGCTGGATAATGGTTTATCTATCTTATTAATTCTTTCAAAGAATCAACTCCTGGTTTTGTTAATCTGTTCCACAGTTCTTCTGGTCTCTATTTCATTGAGTTCTGCTTGAATCTTTATTAACTCTCTTCTTCTGCTGGGTGTAGGATCTATTTGCTGTTTTTTCTCCAGCTCTTTTAGGTGCAAGGTTAACTTTTGTATGTGAGTTCTTTCCAATTTTTGGATGGATGCTTGTATTGCGATGTATATCCCCCTCAGGACTGCTTTTGCTGTATCCCAGAGATTTTTGAATGGTTGTATCTTCATTCCCATTAGTTTCCATGATCTTTTTTAATTCTTCTCTAATTTCCTGGTTGACCCTTTCATCTTTTAGCAGGATGGTCCTTAACCTCCCTGTGTTTGAAATCCTTCCAAACTTCTTCTTGTGATTTAGTTCTAATTTCAAAGCATTATGGTCTGAAAACATGCAGGGGACGATCCCAATCTCTTGGTATTGGTTAAGACCTGATTTGTGACCCAGTATGTGGTCTATTCTGGAGAAAGTTCCATGTGCACTTGAGAAGAATGTATGTGCATTCAGTTGCGCTTGGTTGTAAAGTTCTGTAAATATCAGTGAAATCTATCTGGTCCAGTGTACCATTTAAAGCTCTTGTTTCTTTGGAGATGTTGTGCTTAGATCTGTCTATTGTAGAAAGCGCTACATTCAAGTCACCACGTTTAAGTGTATTATTATCTAAGTATGTCTTAACTTTGGTTATTAATTGATTGATATACTTGGCAGCTCCCACATTCGGGGCATAAATATTGATGATTGTTAGGTCCTCTTGTTGGATAGATCCTTTAAGTATGATATAGTGTCCCTCTTCATCTCTTACTACAGTCTTTGGGTTAAACTTTAATTTAACTGATGAGGATTGCTATCCCTGCTTTCTTTTAGGACGATTTGAATGATAAATGGTCCTCCAACCTTTTATTTTCAGGCTGTAGGTGTCCTTATGTCTAAAATGAGTCTTTTTTAGACAGCAAATAGATGGGTCTTGCTTTTTTATCCAGTCTGACACCCTGCGCCTTTTGATTAAGCCCATTCATGTTCAGAGTTACTATTGAAAGATAGGAATTTAGTGTCATCATGATACGTATTCAGTCACTGTTTTTGTGGACTGTTCCCTTGGACCTCCTCTCTCTATTACAGAGTCCCCCTTAGTATTTCTTGCAGAGCTGGCTTGGTGGTCACATATTCTTTCACTTTCTGCCTATCTTGGAAGCTCTTTATCTCTCCTTCGATTCTGAATGAAAGCCTTGCTGGATAAAGTATTCTTGGCTGCAGGTTCCTCTCATTTAGGACCCTGAATATATCCTGCCAGCCCTTTCTGGCCTGCCAGTTTTCTCTGGAGAGGTCTGCTGTTAATCTAATATTTTTCCCCATAAAAGTTAGAGATTTCTTGTCTCTTACTGCTTTAAGGATCTTCTCTTTATCTTTGGAATTTGAAAGTTTCACTATTAAATGTCGAGGTGTTGAGAGGTTTTTATTGATTTTAGGGAGGCTCTCTCTATCTCCTGGATCTGAATGCCTGTTTCCTTTCCTAGGTTAGGAAAGTTCTCAGATAATATTTGTTCAAATACGTATTCTGGACCTCTGTCCTTTTCTGCGCCCTCGGGAACCCCAATTAAATGCAGATTTTTCCTTCTGAGGCTGTCATTTATTTCCTTTAACCTATCCTCATGATCTTTCGTTTTTCTCTTTTTTCCTCAGTTTCCCTTCTTGCCATCAACTTGTCTTCTGTCACGCACTCATTCTTCTACCTCATTAACCCTTGTCCTTAGGACTTCCAGTTTGGATTGCATCTTGTTTAATTGATTTTTAATTTCTGCCTCATTAGATCTAAATTCTGCAGTCATGAAGTCTCTTGAGTACTTTATGCTTTTTTCTAGAGCCACCAGTAGCTGTATAATAGTGCTACTGAATTGGCTTTCTGACATTGAATTGTAATCCAAATTTTGTAACTCTGTGGGAGAGAGGACTGTTTCTGATTCTTTCTTTTGAGGTGAGTTTTTCTTTCTATTCATTTTGCTCATTGCAGAGTAGCCAAAAACAAGTTGTATTGGGAAAAGGAGAAAAAAAGAGAAGAGAAAAAAGAAAAAAAAGAAGAAGAAGAAGAATAAAAAGTAAAAAAGGTAGGGAAGCAAAGAGAAAACAAAAAACAAGGGGGAGTATCCTCTGATTCTATATACTGTAAATCCCTGGACTTCCCCTGGAATTTTACAGTGCTGCTTGGTCAATCACTTGCTTTTCCCCTGTCCTTGTAGCTGGGCTTCTGAGGGAGGGGCCTGCTGTGCTGATTCTCAGGTGTGAGCATCTGGGGGAGCTGCCCAGGCCCCTGCCTGGTGCCCAGCTCAGTGGGAGTTGTTTATCCTGTTTATCCTGTGAGGCCACTGTGAGGCTCAGTGGGAGTTGTTTGAGTGAGGCCCCTGGAGGAGCAGCAACACTGGGGGCGGCCAGCTCCCCAGCCCTGGAGTCAGCTCCTGCAGAACTACCGCAGCTCCCAGTCCGCACTGGCCTGGATGCTCCGGGGTGGGGTCGCTGATCTGCTTAGCTTGGGCCCCCCAGCGGCAGGAGTGCCCTTGCTGTCCTGGGCCCTCCCGGCCTCTGCCTGTCCTGGGGGGAACAGTGGATCTTGGGCTGTGTCCCCGGCGCCCTGGGCTCCGGGGCCTGCTCTGTTGGATTCACGCTCCCAGGCTGCGCAGCCCCCTCTCCACCGAGCCTCTGCCGGAGCCGCCCTGAGCTGTTCCAGAGGTGGGGCCCAGCTGCAGCCCTTGAGGGAGCTCGTCTGCGAGGTGTGGGGATCTCCCTGGGGCGCAGGTGTCTGTTAGTGTCCCAGGGAGCCTGAGGGCATCCCTGCCCTCCTGGGATCCTGCTCCAACTCCCTGCCAGTGCCTTCTGTCCGGGAAGATTGGTGAAGCTCCTGCTTCTCCGGGCTGGGGCTCTCCTTTCCTGGGGACACTTGCCCCGGCCTTAGCCGGGCTCCTCGCGGGCCCTCCCCCTTGGATGCTTTTTTATTTCATTCTCTTTTTTTCAGTCTTCCTACCTTGATAGCAGCATGAATTCTTCTCACTGTAGCATTCCAGCTGTTCTCTCTTTAAATCTCAGGCCGAATTTGTAGGTTTTCAGAATGATTTGAAGGTTATCTAAGTAATTTGTGGGGACAGGTGACTTGGGGACCCTACTCTTCTGCCATCTTGCCCCCTCTCCAAGGCTGGGGAACCATTTTGTAACATGTCCAAATACCTGGGCAAATTTGATCCAGAAAAATGATTACAACTATATTATAAACTGTTAATTTAAAATGTCCTATTGGGGCAGCTCCAGTGGCTCAGGGGTTTGTTTAGCACCACCTTCAGCCCAGGGCCTGGTCCTGGAGACCAGGATCGAGTCCCACATCGGGCTCCCTGCATGGAGCCTGCTTCTCCCTCTGCCTGTGTCTCTTTCTCTCTCTGTGTGTGTGTCTCTCATGAATAAATAAATAAAATCTTTAAAAAATAAAATAAAATGTCTTATTGTAGGGTTCTGACCATGCAAATTTCTATTCTTCACATCACATTTTCTAAGACATATTAATCAAAAAATTCAATATTTATATTTTTAGTAGGCTTTTCAAAATAACTTAATTTTTATGTTATTCACTTAGTATTCCCCCAAAGTAATAATGTAATTTCAATGAAACAACTCAAAATCTTTATTCATAACCATTCCCCACAGAGGAAAAAACATGCACTATTTTCACCCATGTGCACATACACACACATATTAGAGAAAGAACAGAATGAAAGTTATCAGTCATTGACTCAAGAAGCTCTTGCTTTTAAAAATATCATCTTAGTTGTTAATCAAGCCAAGCTAAAAATATACTTGTAGTTACTAGACAGAGTTAAAAAAAATTTGAGAAAAGTTGGTGCCATGACATTAAAAAGTCTTATAAGTTTCTCAGAGTAGATTTCCTTAGAGAAAAAAAGTATGTGATATTCCCTGATATGGGTCACATGTTTATTTAATCAAGATGTAAAGATTTGACCTGGCCTTTTCAACCAAGAAATTAAAAGTTCAGGTGCACTACACTAGATATGCTGTATATAGAAAGTATTGTCTCCATATAATTGCACAAACGTGAGAGTGAGATGACACAACAATGTCTTTTCACCTGTAAAATGTCAGTCTTCATAAAGACAACATTTTGCTGCCAATACTTTAGCATTAATCTTCCTTAATATAAAATCAATATTTCAATGGAGGCTAATTACACTGGGCATTAACTAACAAAAACATCTTGTCTTTTCAAGCATAAAAGGATGCTACAGAACAAGTTAGCTATGAGTTAATGCTAATTGGCCTGCTGGCAATTTATTTAGTTGTTGCATGGAAAAGGTGATTTATTTCAATGATACAATTTAGTATTCTGTCACTAAATTGGCAGAGGCTTCCTTATATTCTCCTAGTGTAACTAGTGAGTGGAGGATCTAGCTCTGAATATTTGGAGAAACGAGGATCCTCTTATTTCCTAAAGAAAGAAAATAGGGTGTTCATCACAGGTGAAGGAACCCTCTTATTTATTTATTCATTTAAATTCAATTAATTAAAATATAGTGTATTATTAGTTTCAGAGGTCTAGTTCAGTGATTCATCAGTTGCATCTAACACCCAGTGCTTGTTATATCACCTGCCCTCCATATTGACTGTCACCAACCCGTCCCCACCACTCCCCTCCAACAACCTGCAGTTTGTTTCTTATGATTAAGAATCTCTTATGGTTTGTTTCTCTCTCTGATTCATCTTGTTTTAGTTTCCCCTCCCTTCCCCTGAAGGAACCCTCCTGACGCAAGTGGAACAGGCCAAAAGAAATTATGTGTTTTCGCCAAGATTTTTCATTTATCCTTTATTCTTCCTTTTTAAGATCTCTGCCACTAACCTCCAATCACCCATACACATATTTGGGCACACTGACAAGATGTGGGGGAGATTAGAAGATATTATGTTTCCAAATGTTAGAATATCCACTAAAATATGAATGCAGAATCCAATTTATGTACAATAAAAGTGAATATTTAAACAATATGTAATTTTGTCATTCCTTAAAAATTGATAATATCTATTTCTTTCTAGAATGTGGAATCTCTATGTGTATTATTTCTGCTATAACAAATTACCACAAATTGATGGCTTAAAAATGCAAATTTGTAGTTTCACAGTTCTGAAAGTCAAAAGTCCAAAACCGTTCTCTTCAAGCTAAAATGTAAGCAGGGCTGTATTCCTTTCTGGACACTCTAAAGGAGGATCTCTTTCTTTGCTGAGGCTGCCTGAGGCTCTTGACCTCCATGCTATGTCTTCAAATACATCAATGTTGTATCTCTGACTTTTCTTCCATATTCATATCTCCCTCTAACCCCAGACAGGAATGTTTCTCAGCTTTTAAGGACTAATATATTAGATTAGCCCTCCTAGGCAATCCAGGAATTTCTCCCATCTTAATTTCCTTAGTCTTAATCATAACTGCAGTGCCTGCTTTGTCACAGGCTCCAGGAATTAGGGCATGGACCTCTTTTTGTTGTTAGTTATGGATTGGTAGTCACTATTCTGTCTATCACAATTAAATACCTTTAAGACAGTATTTGCAACTCAGAAATCAAGAACTTCCAGGAAACTTCTGCATGTCTAAACTGTCACTATAAAGTGGATGCATGATAAAGCAACAAAAGACACTGAAAAAAGACTGAACCTGAGAAATCCACATAACTGCCATCTCTGCTGTTGGGAAAGATAAAATGGTGTTGATTCTCTTCCAAATCTCATGCTAATGCTTCTCAAGGACAGAACATACTCCTCTGGATGAATGTGAGAGAGGGAGGAAGGACATAGAAAATAAATACTGGGACTTAAAGAAAACATAACCCTTGACAGTTGGATTAAATTTAAACCATTAACATGGCATGTCACAACTTGGAATACTAAAAGTTTTGCAGAAGAATTTTGTTCAATTATGTTTGTCCTAAAATATGCTTCCAGTGTTAAGTAGTTAATATGTCTCAAATAATTAAAATACTAATTTATGTTTGTATTTGTGTTTGCTAATTTGTTTTAAGTAACTTTTTTTTTTTTGCTTTGTAATCAGCATATTAAGGAGACATTTATAAATTTCAAACTTGTGAACATGACTTTTAAACATACAATTAAAGCTATTCATCATAATTTGCTATACTACCAACATTAAATTACAGTTACTTTGGAGCATAAGTTAAATGACTTAAAGTAAGCCTGTCACATACCTAGAAGACATCTTCCTGTCTCATACTGTAAATTAACTTCTCCACGTAAATGTCTCTTCACTCTAAGTTACCCTGCTCCCGAAGTCACTACTCTGAAGCTTATCATAGTCCAAAGAGAAGGAAAAAAATGTAACCAGGACTGTCATACACACACACACACACACACACACACACACACACACACACACACACATATATATAGTTTTTTTTAAAGATGGCATAGCAGAGGGGAATGCAATTCTACAAATGCAAGCCCTCAAGCAGCAGCATATGATAAACCCCTTCTTTTTATACCTACCCAGAGAGGTATCCTTCCTATCACTGATACCACAGGCCAAATTACATAGCATGTCATCTTCAAGTAACACTTGAGGCAATGGAATGCAGAGGCATCACAATGAATCCCATTTAACATAACTACAGACCAACACTTCTCTGCAAATTAATAAAGTCTTTGTCTGATTGCCAATTAAATACAAGTTTTAACTTCATAGTTTAACAATTAAGGATCAAACACTGCTAGTCAATACACCTAGCATTTGAGTCTGAACTGTTTCATATATATAGAGCTGCAATCAATTATAAGGTATGGCCTAACAAATGCTAGGGGAGATTTTTTTTAAGTAGTTTTTACAAGTATTAAACGTATCTTGCACACTGAAGCCATCATATACAGGGCAAAGTCAGAGCTTTTATATTTGAGTTTATTCTTCTTTTAACTTTTAAAACTGTATTGTAGTTGAATATTAAAACAAAAACAATAGCAAATAATGAGCTATGATTATAATCCTTCACTCATTCACTACTGCATATAAAATACCAGCAGTGTTATTCACTGATCCCATTAAGATGTCTGACACTGAACATCACCTCTAGGATGATGTTCACCATCCTCATATGCTTCCCCATTGTAACCGCGCAGTCTTTCCTGATTGGGATCAAAGTCCATCAGTTCTACCTGGTCCATTTCATCAGTCTCTTCCACTTCCTTGCTCTCAGGTAGGAGTTTTTCCAGCCAAAGAAATTTTATCAGGAGAGAGAAAGCCGTTCTTGGGGAAGTTTACCTTAAATTCAATGATTAGGCAACCCTTCTCATATGGTCTACGATAAATTGGCATGCCTTCAGTTTACCACACATTTGATATCCCCATGCTTGACAGTCTGACCTGGATGAGAGGTGATAACGATGGTTCGGTTGTCAAGAGTAGATACTGGCTTTTGAAAGCCGCACAGGGTTTCAACCAGCTGTATATCCATACACATGAAAAGATCATCTCGCTGAGTAAAAACAGCATGGTCCTTCTGATCTAAAACAATGATAATATTTCCTGGTTCCAGTCCTGGTTCTTGGTCTCCCTCACCACGGAATGTTACCTTCTGGCCATCTTTCATACCTTTGTCAGTATGCACTTCTAGAATCTTCTTCTCTTGAACTATCTTCCTTCCGTTGCAGCTTTTACATCTATCTTTAGGACTGATCCGTTCCCCATGGCCCTGGCACTCTATGCACACAGACTGAATTTGCTGAACCATTCTAGATCCTATCTGATGAATTCTTATTTGCATTCCAGTAACTTCGACAATTGGGACAACGTTCGACTACTCCTTTCTTACCATCTTGGCCTTTACATTTATTGCAAATCACATTCTTTTACAGAGCTAGTTTTCTTGTTGCACCATTATATAAATCTTCTAAGGTTACTGAGAGTTGATGTACAATATTTTTACCTGTCCTTTCTCTCTGCATCCTTCCTCTTCCCCCAAAAAACATATCAAAGATGTCCATGGGGGAACCAACACCACCACCAGCTCCACCTTCTTTAATTGCCTGTTCTCCTCCTTTGTCATATAATTCCCTTTTCTTTGCATCAAAGAGCACTTCGTAAGCTTGAGAAATCTGTTTAAACTTCTCTCCTTCCTGTAAGCCTTTTTCAATTCCTTCTGGGTGGCATCGGCTTTGACCGCCAAAACATCATAGTAAGTAAGTGGTTTCTTTCACCGTTTTCTACAGCCGGTGAGAGCACTGAGGAGGGTGTGGGGGAGTGGGAAGGAGCGCGTTGTTGGGCACAGCTTGGGCAGCTGGGGCTCCTCCACGTCTCACAGAGCGTTCTGGAAAGTTCAATCAACTTTTTTTTTTTTTAAACCTTTATTTTTGAGAACTGTACTTCTAAGAGGATTTATAAACAATGCTATGAGTTTATCAAATGAGTTCATTTTCCTTGTGATAGAGCAAAAGCTTTGAGTGGCTTTAAGCTACAGTGCATCTCAGTGGGCTCCTAATTCCCAAAATTTAAAGATAGACAAGGTCTAATATCTCTTGTCTCAATTACATCTAGTAAATGAAAGTGAGTTTATATATACATATTTTTTTTACCTATTGTGAAGAGTTACAAATCCATGTGTCCAAAATAGTTTCAGGGTGCCCCATTTCTCAGTTGTTTGAGCATCCAGCTCTTGGTTTTGGCTCACATCATGATCTTGGGGGTTGTGGGACTGAGCCCTTCATCAGGTTCTGTTCTCAGCGTGGAGTTTGTTCCTCTCCCTACCCCCTGCTGTGCTCGTTCTAAAATAAATAAAATCTTTAAAACAAAAACAAAAGCAAACAAAACAAAATAAAATAGCTTCAAAAGGGCATGCCTGTGACTTTTGTTTACATATTTTTCATTGTTTTAAACTTTAATATTTGAGTAGAGTTGATACAGTGTTACATTAGCTTCATGTGTAAAACATAATGATTCAACTTCACTGTATGTTATGCTATGCTCAGGACAAGTGTAGCTACCATCTGTCACCATATACAAACCTATATGTGACTTAAAATAAAGGAAGAATAAGAGATAATATTGTTAATCCATTAAGGTTTTTGGACTTTACTTGATACCATAATGTAGCTTACCATGTCCTGACTACTATAGAAATATTCTCTGATTTTTAAAAATATTAATGAGTATAGGAACATGTTGATACATAAAAGTAAATGTATCGAACATTTGTCATTTCATACGCTTCCTACTTTTCTCATTTTCTATATGTGCATGACACTGTGTTAAGCATAGATATGCCATATTGCAAACTGATCTCTCTGTAGAATTACATGTAAGTACCTAAAAATTTTACTGTGACACTGTGACATGACATATATAAATATATATGTTATTTCATATTAATATATTATTCATATATATTTCATATATATTAGCTAAGATTTTCATTGTCGAAACCCCAAATAATTTCAGAAGACATAGTTTATTAATTCCTTTAGTATGAAAGTGAGAGTGGAAAAATCTTATCACTTACTTTATAGACAGTTATACAGATACACTTAAAGATTAAAAGACAGTGATGATAGGAGAGAATTTAAGTCCCTTTTTCTAGCCCTCACATGTTTTCTATATTTCAACTTGTATAAGCTCATTCTCTGCTATACATTTGGCAATTGGGAAATGAGAGAAAATTATCTCTCTGGGGAGCAAAATGACACTGATAAACTTTGCAGAGACTCGACTGCCAACACTTCTCCAACTTAAAGGACTTTTCCTTTCTGACACAGAAAATTCAGTAGTTATAAATGAAAAAGAAAAAACTTAAAAAGAAAATTTCTTCAAAGAACTAGTTTAGAGTAAAAAATAAGAGTAAAAAATGAGAAGTATCAGAAGAAATATAAGGTCATCAAAATTACTCAGAAAAAAGAGGATTTTCTTTTTTTTTTTTTTATACACAAATCTGAATCATCTCTAAAGGTATAATTAACTGAGATGGAAAAGAGAACACTGCACCAAACTATAAGTAGGTCAGCTCATTTGAGGTTCTTGGCTGCATAGCCTCTGACAGCTGGCTGAATATATATATATATTATATGTATATATATTATATATATAGTATGCAGGTTCCAGTGATTTATTAGTCTTTCTTTCCCTAATGTCTGTTATATACATTTTTTAAAAAGTGGAAAAGAAAACCTATAGCTTTTCCTTTTTGCTTAGCAAAGACCTACACTGGAGACTTGAGTGTAATTATGAAATGGAGTTAGCTGTATCCAAGTACATGAAACACATTTTTAATTACGTTTAAACACAGAGGAACTATGATTGATGAAAGAAAGTTTTGGTATTTTTCTAGTGCTATAGATATTTTACCTAAATTTTACTTCAGATAATAATTTCTAACATTTTAAATACTGAACATAAATCTTTCTCACTAAACACCCATAGACAATTGAACACAGAAGTATTAGTATTCCTCTCCTTAAAAATCCTTAAATTTTGCAAGTAATAAAATTCTAGGAAAGAAAGTGACCTGTTTCCAGACACAAGCAAATCCCACCATGCCTGATTCATGAGATTCATTTGACCCATTTCAAGGACGTCCGCAGCAATTCATCACTTGTGTCTCCCTAAGTAACCAATTATTTTTAATATTCCATTGGGGAAAGTGTGCTTAATTGTATCTTCATTTTGGAAAGCTAAATCCTATACTTTGAACATATTTGAAATACTTTCCCTCTGAATCTTGGCTTGTAATTATTTTTTAAAGAGTTTATTTATTTATTCATGAGAGACACACAGAGAGAGGCAGAGACATAGGCAGAGGAAGAAGCAGGCTCTCTGTGGGGATCCCAATGCAGAACTCGATACCGGGACCCCGGGATCACCACCTGAGTGAAAGGTAGATGCTCAACCACTGAACCACCCAGGGACTCCTTGGCTTGTAATTGTAACTATGCCTATTACCCCATTCTTGACACTCTTCCAACCACTTTTACTTAACAAACCATCTCTTTTATAATTCATGTCATGTCAGTCTTTGCAGACCCAGCTCAAGTGAAACTGCTATAATCTCCTTACTACCTCAAATCTCTGCAAGTGGTCTTCTGCTCCCATCACCCTATGAATGATATAGATGATTATATTACTAATACCAGTGGAAAATATGGTCCATATATCACCTAAAATTAGCCAGAGGTGAGAATATTATAATTTGTATCTCATTTATTACTTTTTTCCTTATATGACTTCCAAGAAATTACATTTCTGTCTCTCTTTGTCTTCTTTCAGAGCTCGTATTCTCTAGCCAGTTTCTCCAGAAAAGCTGCAGATAATCTCTGCTCCACATTTCCTTACTCTCTTTGAAATATTTGTGTAACTACAGGCTGATGCGTATAAAATTTATACGTTCAACACACACACTTTTATTAGTACTTCATCATTATTATCTGATGTGTATATCAAACAACACATTTGAAATTGAGCTAATATTCAAAAGGTACTTATAATAGACCCTGGCCTACAGTAAACAAGCATTTGTTGTATAGAAATACATGTTGCATAGTGGAGTGTTTAAAAGTATAAACTTTATTGCCAGCCAAGCCAGATCTGAAGAATAACTTTAATAAATCTGATATCATAATACTTGCTTCATACTGTTAAAGTCTTTATGATGATTAAATAAAATACTTATCACACTGGGCAGTGTGTAGAAATGCCTGGATAGGTTATTATTATTATTTTCAAAATTTTTATTTATTTATTCATGAGAGAAACAGAGAGAGGCAGAGATATAGGCAGAGGGAGAGGCAGGCTCCCCAGAGTGAGTCTGATGTGAGACTCGATCCCAGGACCCCAGGATCACCATCTGAGCCAAAGGCAGATGCTCAACCACCAAGCCATCCAGGTACCCCTAGATAGGTTATTATTATTGTTAATAACACTTAAAAACAGACCACATATTCTATTTAATTTTCCTCCTACATGTCCATGAAATCTTAACCCCATTTTAACATTCTTACCAACACGGCTTTAGATCAATCCCTTATCATTTGTTGCTTATATTGCTGGAATATTCTTCTAATAAGATCTTCACCATTCAAATTAATTTCCCAAAAACTCAGTTAAAATATTATTCAAAAAATCAAAATCGGTCATAGTACTCCTACACTTAAATTTATTCATGGTTTTGCATGTATTTACTGAATACTTTTAAACTCCTGCTTAAAGCATTCAAGATTTTCTTCTACTTCTCCAGGTTTACCTCCCATCACCAACACTCTTACATTCTATGTTACAACCATACTCAATCACTTTTAGTACTCCTGATGGATCATGTTATCTGTCATGTTTGGGCCTTTGATATGAAGTACATTCTATCCTGTCTCAAGTTTCTCTGGTTTGCATAGCACATTATTTTCTTTCCCTCAAAATTTTTCTGATCTTTCAATCTCAGTTCTTAACCCCTTTTGTATTCTTACATGGTATTCTGTGTATTTCCTACTGTAACACATAATAACTTATATTTTAACCATCAGTTCACTTGTCAGAAGAACAGGGAATATAATTGTCTTTGTATTTTTCATGCCCAGCCCAGTACCTGGTACATTGCATGACAGTAAGAGTTATGACAGAATATGAGTAAAGTGATATCGAATCCAAGCATCATCAATTTTAATCTAAGATCTGTGAAGGTAAGAATTATATATTAGAATTCCCTGTATTCCTTATGGCTTTGAGGTCAATAATAATTTATTAATATTTCCAACTTTCCTTTGCTCCTTTTAAATAATTTATTATTCTTTTGTCTTTTCCATGGCAGTAAGGTCTAGCTGGTTACAACATGTATAGACCTGTGACAGTATTACAGACTTAGAAAGTAGACACAGGGGGGAAAATTCAGTCCATTTCTCTCAAGAATACTATAATAATGACTTTCAATATTTATCTTATCATTGACTCTCCCAACCACAAACAGTACCACAGTGAACAGAACCCCCTAAAAAACTTTCTGAAAAGCACTGTTGCTGTTTGAGGAATTAAGTAAATTGATCAATAAGATATTCACAATTTCAAATACCATGTCAATTTTATTAGTGTTTTTCTAAAAGTTTAATCTAATATCCTATCTAATTAAGACATATCATTTTTTAAAATTCTGGATATTAAAGGCATTAAAGAAAATATTCAAGGTATCCTAAAAAGTTTCAATAAATTCTATATGTAGGTTTGCCCATAGCAAATTGCTTGCCCAAAAAACAAATTTAAAATTGTCAAGCAGCTGTTGTTCTTTAAATAAATCAATTTCCTTATAATTACTGAAAGGTCTCAGATATGGCATTAATATGGCTCCAAATGTGACTTTTTTTCTCACTACAGAAAATAAAATAATTTTGAAGAGCACATTAAGAAAACATATACCCATATGCATGTAAACTTCCAAAGTATTTACTACCTATAAGGGCCGTGAAAATTATTATATCCATTATAAATATACAAGACATTCTCTTACTCAGTTATTAGAAAACTATGACCCACATGTCAAATATGGTTCATTGTTTGTTTTTATAAAGTCTACTGCATCACCGTAATACCCATTTCTTTGTATTATGTATGGCTGCTTTCTCACTAGGATGAAAGAGTTGAGTGGTTGCAGAAGTCATACATCCCTCAAAGCCTAAAATATTTACTATCTGGCACTTAAAAAAGTTTGCTCACCACTGCTGAAACTCTTGCAATAAATTTATTGTACTGTATCTGATCAAATCATAAGACAATCTTCCCAAACCACAACATTCATCTACTATAGATGTCCATATATTTTGACATGGACACACGTGTGCATACAAACATACACACACTATATATATACATATATTTACATGTATATATGTATGCATATATATGCATAAATGTATATATATGTATATATATTTATGTACAGTATTTTTTAAAAATCTGGCCACATAGAAACACTTTTATCATGACAAAACAAATTGGCACTGTCCTTTAACAACACTGAATAAGAGAGTCACATGAGCTATGCAGAGACTGATCCACCTTTGAATAAGTGACATGGCAGGGCTGTCTTAGCTTATAAAATTATAAAACTCATACTTGATTAGTGAAAGAAAAGAATTAAATAATTTGGCCTAAGAGTATGTTTTCAAAACAGGGGTTAGGTCAATTTAGAAAGAGTAAGAAAAGGGAAAATGAAATAAGGGGAAACATCAGACCAAGATGCAGTAACACAGCTTGAAACCTGAATAGTAACAGTAGATTTTTCAGCCTGAAGAGCATAATATTTGTAAGACCTATGCAATAGTGGGTCTTAATAAAGTTATATCAGATAAAAAAAGACTGTAATCCTTGAAAGGTAAAGATAAAAAAGACAATAAAATAACGAAATTGAGTCCAACAATTTTTGCTGCTTTTCTGCAAAGTTGTTTATATTATTAAAAAAAAAATTCTTGAGAGAGAGAGAAAGAGAGAGATGTGAGCAACAGGGAGGGACAGAGGGAGAGAGAGAGAGAATCTTAAGCAGGCTCCATGCCCAGCATGGGCCCCACATATGGTTTGACCTCACCATCTTGAGATCACAACCTGAGCCAAAATCAAGAGTCAGATGCTTAACCAACTGTTCCACCCAGGTGCCCCAAAGTTGTTTTCAATTACTGCAAAGAGATGGCAAACACAGACTAGCCTACATGACTAGTCTACATGAGTTATGAAATGGGACTGGGCTTTTATGAACACTAAGGCAACTAGAGTTCCAAGGTAGTGCTGGCAGGGAGAGAACTGCACAGAGAGAGAGCTTTGAAGACTTTGAAGAGTCTCTTCTTAGCATTCAGCTGAATATCTGATCAGCTCATGTATATAAAGTAACTACCCAAGGCTGGAGGGAAAACAAAACAAAGAAAGAAAATAGGGGGGAGGAAAGAGAGAGAGAACGAGAGAGAGAGAGAGAGAGAGAGAAGAGAGAGAAACTACTTTAATTACCAAAGGTAGCGAATAGGAGCTGTCCCCAGTTGTCAGAGTAGACACTGGGAACACTTGTTAACACTGGATAAGGTATTCAGAAGAGTTTAGTTTAATAAAGGAAAATTAACCCTAGACCCAACACTACTCTTGTCTTCTTAATTAAAAAGGACTAAAAGCAAGACTCTAAAGGATCAGGAACCATATCCCAGAACAAAGTTTTATAATATTTAAACAAATTCAATGATATTTACAACCCAGCAAAATAAAATTTGCAATATGTGACAACTAAATAAAAAAGAAACAAGAACAAAACTATTATCAGGCACCATAAAAGCAAGACTATCATGCCAGGAGAAAAAATACCAATCACTTGAAAATTGCCCAGCAATAAACATTTGAGAATTAGTAGACTGAAAAATAACAGAACCAAATGTGAGGGAGATGCAGAAAATCCTGAAATAAATGATACTAAAAATTTTCCAAGTTTTATGAAAAAAAAAAAAAACAACTATTGATTCAAAAGCTAAATGAGGGGATCCCTGGGTAGCTCGGGTGGTTCAGCACCTGCCTTTGGCCCAGGGTGTGATCCTGTAGTCCCGGGATCGAGTCACACATCAGGCTCCCTGCATGGAGCCTGCTTCTCCCTCTGCCTGTGTCTCTGCCTCTCTCTCTCTCTCTCTCTGTCTCTAATGAATAATTTTTTTTTAAAAAAGCTAAATTAATTACAAGCATAGAGGTGCCTGGGTGGCTCAGTCAGTTAAGTGTCCCAACTCTTGGTCTCAGCTCAGGTCTTGATCTCAGGGTCATGAGTTCAAGCCCCATGTTGGGCTCCATGCCTAGTGTGAAGCCCACTAAAAAAATGAATCAGAAGCACAAGGAAGAAGAAGAAGAAGAAGAAGAAGAAGAAGAAGAAGAAGAAGAAGAAGAAGAAGAAGAAACAAAAGAACATCATCATCCAATTACTTAAAATCAGTAATAAAGAGAAAATCTTATAGTTTTCAGTATACAGGTCTTTCACCTCCTTGGTTAAATTTCCTGGGTATTTTATTCTTTTTCATGCACTTGTAGATTGGATTGTTTTCTTAATGTCTCCAATAGTTTATTGTTTGTGAATAAAAATGCAACAGATTTCAGTATGACATACAACTTTCTAATTCAGTTGTAGTATTTTATTCAGTTCTAATATTTTTTGTGGAATCTTTATATATAATTTTCTACATATAATATGGCATCTGCAAATAGTGACAGTTTTACTTCTTCCTTTTCAACCTGGATGCATTTCATATCTTTTTCTTGCCTAATTGCTCTGGCTAGAATTTCCAATACTATGTTGAATAAAAATGGTGAGAGTAGTGCTTTCATCTTTTCATTGTTGAGTATTAGTATTATATTAGTATTATATTAGTATTATATTAGGTATGGACTTATCACTATGGGTTTTATCATGTTCTTCTTATATCTACTTTGTCAAGAGTTCTTAATCAGAAATGGATGTTGAATTTTGTCTAATGTTTTTTTGGCACCTATTAAAATGATCATGTTATTTTTATCCTTTTGTTAATATGGTGTATCACACTGATTGATTTGCAGATGTTGAACTATTTTGGTTCCATGGAATAACTCCTACATGATTATGGTGTATGATCCTGTTAAAGTATTGTTGAACTTGATCTGTTAATATTTTGTTGAGGATTTTTTCTTCTGTGCTCATCAGGGATATTGGCCTGTATTTTTTTTCCCCTTGTGTTAACATTCATCTGTTGCTGGTGTCAGTGTAATGTTGGCTTTGTGAAGTTTATTTATTTTTAAAATTTTTTTTTGAAATAAGTATATAAGTGCTTTTTCTTCTATTTTTTGTAAGACTTTGGGAAGGATTGGTATTTATTCTTTGAATGTCTAGTAGAACTCATCAGTAAAGCTTTTTGGTCTTGTACTTTTTTGGGAGATTTTTGATCAGTGATTCAATCTTCTTATTACTAATCAATATGTTCAGATTTTTTATTTCTTCATGATTCAGTATTGGAAAGTTGCAGGTTTATAGGATTTTATCAATTTCTTCTAGATTGTCTGATTTGTTGGCATGCAATTGTTCATAGTGGTCTCTTATGGTCCTTTTATGTCTGTGGTATCAATTTTAACATCTCTTTCATTTATGATTTTATTTCTTTTTTTCTTAGACACAAAGTTCTTCTTGTCTAAGGATTTGTCTTTTTTGTTTGTTTGTTTGTTTTTAACTTACAAGAATCAGCTCTGGGTTCCATTGATCTTTCCTAGACTCTTCTTAGTCTCTATTTTATTTATTTCTGCTTTGAGCCTTGTTTCTTTCCTACTACTAACTCTGGACCTTGTTTTTTTCTTTTCTTTTCTTTCTTTCTTTCTTTCTTTCTTTCTTTCTTTCTTTCTTTCTTTCTTTCTTTCTTCTTTCTTTCTTTCTTTCTTTCTTTCTTTCTTTCTTTCTTTCTTTTTTCTCTCTAGGACTCTAAGGTTTAACATTACGTTGTTTGAGATTTTGTTTGTTTGTTTCTTATAGTAGCATTTGTTTCCACGAGCTTCCTTCTTAGAACTGCATTGGTTATCTTTTTTTTAAAGGTTTGATATGTTGTATTTTAAAACTATGATACTGATGAAAGAAACTGAAGAAAAAACCAAATGGAGAGATAATCTGTGCTCATGGATTAAACGAATGTTGTTAAAATGTCCACATATCCACAGCAATCTAGAGATTCAATGCAATTCCTATCAAAATACTAACAGAATGGGGCAGCCCGGTGGCACAGCGGTTTAGTGCCGCCTGCAGCCCGGGGTGTGATCCTGGAGACCCAGGATCGAGTCCCACATCAGGCTTCCTGCGTGGAGCCTGCTTCTCCCTCTGCCTGTGTCTCTGCCTCTCTCTTCGCTCTCTCTGAATTAATAAATAAATAAATCTAAAAAAAAAAAATACTAACAGAATGATAAATGCAGCAAATTAATTCACCTAAAGTCAGATACTAGGTATATAATATTTATTTAATCTATATAGATCTAACATTTGATAGATTATTATGTAAAACTTTAAAGTATGATCCAAAAGAAAATAATTTTGACCAAACTTAACTTTATCAAGTTTAATTAAATTAATTGTTAAAATAATAAAACAAATAGTGCAGACTGGGAGAAAATATTTGGGAATCACATTTGTGATAAAAGACTTGTATCCAAATCATACAAAGAAAAAAAAATCTCAAAACTCAAGAAGAAAACAAGTAAACCAAATAAATGGACAAGTAAAATTGACAAACAACTTAAGCACACACTTTCCCAAATAGAATATACAGGTAGTATGTAATATATAAGCACATGAAAAAAATTGTTTAATATCATTGGAGACTAAGGAAATGCAAATGTGAGTTGAAATTAAATACCATTACATAAATATTAAAATAGATAAAAGAAAAAAGTATTGACAATATCAGGTTCTTCTGAAGATATGGAGCAAATGAGTTTCTCATATTTTTGGTCTGAATGAGAAATTGTAGTCACACTGGAAATTAGTTTGATGTCTTTTTTTAAGTTTTATAATTTCTTATATCATTTACACTTACCATATAACCTAACAATCATTCTCTTGGGTATTTCTCCAAGAAAAATGGAAGCATATAATCAGGGGAGGGTGGGGGAATCCCTCTGTATAAGAATGTTAATAGCAGCTGAATTCTAATAAGCAAAAACTTAAGGAAAATTCAAATGAATGAAAAAATAGAGGTACACATACAATAGAATATTATTCAGGACTAAAAGGAAAAAGGAACTATTGATATGTGCAACAATTTAAATGGATTTCAATAGCACTATGCTTGGTGGAAAAAGCTAACCTCAATAGGTTATGTACTGTATTATTCCATTTTTAAAATGACAAAATTATAGTAATAATAGATGAATATTTATTAAGAGTTAAGTTTGAGGAGAGAGTTAGATTATAATGGGGCAGTCTATTAAATCTAAATTTCTCTGTGGTAACAGAAGAGTAATGGATCCTGATTGTGGTTGTGGTTACCTGCAATACAATTTCATAGCACTATACACTAAATTAAAAAAATAAATGCATTAAAACTGAAAAAAATATGTATGTATGCACAATATTGTACCAAAGTCAATTTCTTGGTTTTGATAAATGTATCATGGTTACATAAGTTGTTATCATTAGGGAAGGTTGGCTAAGGGATACGTGGGAACTTTGTACTATTTTTCAGCTTCTAGTGAGTCTAAAATGATTTAAAAACATTAACTAGACTATAGATCTATACTTAATGTTTCTCTCACAGCAATTCTCCATTTATTTACAATATAGTACAACTATGTTATTTAAATCAAAAGCTCTATTGCTGACTATTTCTTTTTAAATATTTTTGTCTTCCAAACACATAAGGCAAAACATGTTATTTCTACACACATACTTCTATTCAACAAAAGCCTTGGTCTAGCATATTGCATTATTTATTTTTCTTTCACACAGTAGTTTTAGATTTCCCTGAATTGTTGCTACAAACACATTTTCATCATTCTTGCTCAAATTTGAACAATACTGACAGTTCTACTCTTTTAAAGTCATACTGATTTAAACTCTGAAGCATATAAACGATAGGATTCTATGACACCTCTAGAGCTTAAGACTTATCATTCTTTATTTACATTGACTCCCTATAGTTCAGTAGATTCCCTTGCTGGAAGTCTAGGCCTAAGATGTCTTTGGCAGTAATTGATTCCAGAATCAAATGCCAGATTTATATTGATTATTACCATGAAACCGGTCATGATCATTGTGACTCCTATAACATGTTGCTTAATTTTATATGGCATGTCATGCTAACACAGAATGATGAGAAGTGACAGCTTGTCTGGCTCAAAGTGATTGTTTGATCTCCCAATAAAGTGAAAAATAACAGTTGTCGCCACTGTAGCAAATTAGGTAACATGGCAGAACCAAGGAGTTTGGATTACACCATGGCTCTAGGTCAAAGTTAGAAATGGATTAAAGAATGATATATCGCAAGTTATGACTTATTAAATTATAAATAAAAGTCATTAGCAATATTTGCTTATGATTAGTTTCTAAGAAATCACATGCTCATTGATTTTATTTTTAAATATTGTTTCATTACTGTATCCAATGTTTTGCAGGTGACTGAAATGATGATTATCAAACTAGATGTTTGCATTTATGTCCAACAAGGATAATGACCCAAAACTTAAGTGTAGAATGATACTTTTAATGAATATTAATAACATAAGGCATAAAATAAACTAATGACCAATGGCCAAACAAATGCTTCTTGAAATTTAGTCAGTGAATGTACTATAAAATAAAAACTACAAAGGCCAGAATTCTAACCATTGAGAGATGCCAGCATAACTCTTCTGCGTAGGGCTCCCTATGTCCTCAAACAGAAATAAAATTCCTGATTCTGTCCCCCTGACTCACTTTTAGCATATGTTAAATTGTGTTTAATTGTTTTTTTTTATAGTTACTTGAGATTCCTTGAATAAAAGGATATTGTACTGTTTTGCTAAATGTTCACAGTATTTAACACAATATCTGGGACAAAGCAAGAGCTCATAAAATTTTTCTCTGTAGTAAATAAGTATACATCCAGAAACTGTCAATGGGAAGAAAAGAGTAAAATAATTCTGAAGGGACTAAAAAATGTAATACTAAACATAATGTAATACTAAAATAATCATTCCATGAGTAATTGAGGAATGTTGGATGAGGTGCACTAAGGGTATTTTTAAATTAATACAGGGTAGTCAAACATTGTATTAATTGATACAATACATTGTTTTGGAATTATGCACAAAAAACGGGAAAGTAAAAACAAATGGAAGTCAAAAAATGGAAAAGATTTTTACTTAAATATAAAGTCAGTAGTACATGTTCTTTTTTTGTTTTTTATATAATTCTACTTAGTTAACATATAGTGTATTACTTTCAGATATACAATATAGTGATTTAACAATTCCATACAACACCTGGTGCTCATGATAACAAAAGCAATCCTTGCACTCCTTAATCTCCCTCACCTATTTAATTAATTCCCCCACCCACCTCCTCTGTAGTATCCATTTTCTACAGTCCATTTGTTCTCTATAGTTAACAGTCCATTTCTTGGTTTGCCTCTCTTTTTTTCCCATTGCTCATTTGTTTTGTTTCTTAAATTCCACATATGAGTGGAATCATATGATATTTGTCTTTATCTGACTTATTTTGCTTAGCATTATACTTTCTGATGTTTATATCAACAGTAGTCAAATTATAGAAATATCCTGAGTGTCCATCAACTGATAAATGAATAATGAAGATGTAGTATGCATATAAAATTGAATATTACTGAGCCATAAAAAGAATGAAATGTTGCCATTTGCAATGACATGAATGGAGCTAGAGAGTATTAGGCTAAGCAAAATAAGTCAGAGGAATACATGTTCCTTAAGGCATAAAAAACTTAAGAGAATGCCTTTCACTCTGATAATGAAAATAAGCTAGGGGCACCTGGGTGACTTAGTCAATAAAGCATTTTCCTTCAGCTCAGGTCATGATCTCTGGGTTGTGGGATCAAGCCCACATCATGCTCCCTGCTCAGCAGACAGTGTACGTTTCCCTCTCTCTCTCCCCTCCCCTTGCTTGTGCTCTCTCTCAAATAAACAATTAAATTCTTTCTTTAAAAAAGAAAAGAATCTAGATACTCTAAAAAATCAGTTTTTGAGCCCCTCAGACATCTGAGATCACAAGATAATCATGCTTACTGAATTCCAAAGGTTAATAAATCCCTCCATGAAGACTAGGAATAGAGTGAACTAGTATGACATTTTAGAATCACTAGAAGCAATGAATACAGGTAACTCTGCACTTTCTCATTATTTTTTCCAAGGCTTCCAAGAAGAAGACTTTTCTCATTAGTTGTGAGAAATAATGAATGTAGGGCTGGAGACTTGATAGACACCTGCCTCCCATGGTGCATGAATTCAGGGCCCACCAAGATTTAAAGGGAAACTTGAGAATCTTAAGATCACTACAAGCACTTTAGACCATGTATTAGTATAAGGTATTGGTGAATACTAGGCAGAAAAAGTCACCAGGGCCATGACTTTTCTTTGTTACAAAGCAAAGAATAGCTGCTGGTGGTACAGGGGCAGAAAACCAGCATGTATCTCTCACTGTATGAACTGTATGAACTTTCACTCATAGCAGGCAGATATAGGCTACCATTGTGGGAGGGACAGTAAGTCTGAATCACTAGACTTGGCAATAAGTAGAAGAGCAGAAATTGTCATTATGGAGAAGAAAAGAGATGAGAAAGTCCCATCTCTGAGGTAGATGTGTGGGGCCTAAGACTAAGGAAGTGGAATAATCAAGATTACCCTGCTTCTACAATGAGGTGACAAGCAATTGTAATCTATTACAAGGGGAAGACAAGAATGGTGGGTGAGTCACACCTATGATTTGGGCATGCTTAAATCTGAAAACAAGCATGTAAATTGAAATAAACTTTCTGGCATTCTAGTCCTCACACTAAGCCTAAGACAGTGGTCATCCATCTCTGTAGTTAATTGAAATTTATTTTGCATGATAGGTAACTATAGCAACAATACTCAAACCAGGATCAACTATAGTCTAGATTGACTTAAACTCCACAGTATAGTGTCCTGGCAAAAAGGAAAAAAAAATACCCAGTTGTTGGCATAAATATTATTTACATCAGATTCCATTATTCTTTTATCCAGAATGATTGGATTTAATAAAAAAGAAAATAAAAGAGACTTCTAGTTTTAGCTTCAACTAATAAGCTTGGAAGTTATCAGTTCTGTCCTTACAACAACAAAAATCTGAACTGGAAAACAAAAATAAAATGTGTTTTATTCTTCTACCCATCAGAGAACTGAGGTCACAGGGAAGTGCTCAGCCTCAAAACTGGAAGAGACAAGTACAAACAAAGTCTCAATATCTACTTACCCAGAGCAAAAGCTGCTAGACACAGTAAATGGTAGTAACATTTAAGTGGTGATTTTGAGGAATTGCTGAATGCTGAAACTGGAATAACTTGAGAGAAAATTCATGGTGATTTCAGGCTTGTGGGGGCTCTACTCATTTTCATGGCTTTTACCTCCAGGGACCCCAAAAGATTCTTATGGTAAAAATCCAAGTAATTAATATTCCCTTATCATCTGTCACAAGAAAGGGAAGAATAATACTTATGAAATATTCCCCAGCCTATTCTTCATAACAAAGGCCTACCGCCTGGAAAAAAAAGTTCATTTCTCCTATTCTAGTTCCATATAGCCTTATGTATGGGAAGCTAAACACTTGTGAAGGTCACATTCAAGAGACAACAAGCTAAAACACTTGTGAAGGTCACAGTCAAGAGATTCATTAAAATTAGGAGATTAAATCAAAATATTGCAGAATTCTTCCCTGCATCCACATCTTACTACCAAAAGAACGAAAAAGACTCCAGCATAATAACAGTGGGTTATAGATGAAATAGCAATAAGACATAGACCCACACAGAGGAGAATTATTTAGAGAAGCCAAAAGTTAACAGAGGGGATAAAAACAAACTAAAGGAATTTGAAGCCCCTGGTAGTAATAGCTAAGAAAAATTGCAAAGCAGCCCAAATCCTACCTAGATTTACATAAAACCTCATACTAAAGCCTAATGACATCAGTTTTTATTACTTGATAATCACATCCTGCTTCCAATGAAAACTTTAAGGCATGTTAAAAGATAAGAAGAGGCAAAGCCAACATAAGCACCAGACTCTGATATTACAGGTGTAAAAATTATCATAAAATGAATTGAAAATACCAATCATTCATATGTTAAAACCTTCAATAAAAATATACACTATAAAATAATACATATTTAATCTAAAAAAAGATGTGAACTTAAAAATCCAAAACAGTGGAAAAATAAGAATAGATAAATTTTTAAAAATCATTGTAACAAAAAGGAAGAATGCCTTTGATAGAGCCAAATACATTGGACATTACCAAGGAAGGAATCAGGGTGTTTGAGATAGGCTAACAGAAGGTTCCCAAATTGAAATTCAAGAGGAAAAATAAAAACAGAACAACAAAAGAAAACATCCAAAAACTGAGGTACAATTCCAAAAGCTTAGCAGACACATAACCGGAATTCCAGAAAAGAGAGAATAAAGAAGAAATACTAGAAGCAACCATGGTTAAGAGATTGTCAAAATTAATGACAGATATCAAACTACAGATATACAAAATTCAAATGACACTAAGCAGAGTAGGTACTGAAGTGCGGGGATGGGGGTGGGAAAAAACATATTAGCCATATCACAATCAAACTGCAGAAAAATAAATAATAAATAAATAAATAAACAAATAAATAAATAAGAAAGCCTCGAAGAAAGCAAGAAAGGTCTATGCGATCTTGAGTTTAATAATCAA
Source organism: Canis lupus dingo (assembly GCF_003254725.2). Taxonomy (NCBI): domain Eukaryota; kingdom Metazoa; phylum Chordata; class Mammalia; order Carnivora; family Canidae; genus Canis; species Canis lupus. Next base: position 31,996,301 of record NC_064253.1, on the reverse strand, counting down.
TTTGTAAATACAATACAAAACCATGACCCATTAAAAAAAAATGAGCTTGACCACAACTCTGTGAAACTTGAAGTCAACCACAAGAAAAAATTTGGAAATATCACAAGTATATTGAGGTTTAACAACATGCTACTAAAGAATGTATGGAAAAAAATAAAAAATAAAAAAATAAAAAAATAAAGAATGTATGGCCAGCCAGGGAAATCAAAGTGGAAATTTTAAAAAATACTTGGAAACAAATGGAAATGAAAACACGAAGTCCAAAATGTTTGGAATGCAGCAAATGTAGTCCTAAGAGGGAAGTATATAGCAATACAGGTCTATCTCAAGAAGCAAGAAAAATTTCAAATAAACAACTGAACTCTACACCTAACACAGATAGAAAAACAACAAACAAAGCGTAAAGCCAGGAGGAGAACAGAAATAAGATTAGAGCAGAAATAAACGATATAGAAGCTTGAGAAAAACAATAGAACAGATCAATAAAACCAGGAGCCAGTTCTTTCAAAGAAATCAATAAAATTGATAAACCCCTAGTCATTCTAATCAGAAAGAAAAGAGAAATATCCAAGTAATAAAAGCACAAACAAGAGTGGAGAAATAATAACCAACACCACAGAAATAAAATTACAAGAGATTTTGAAAAAACATATGCCAACAAATTGGACCACCTGGAAGAAATGATAAATTCCTAGAAGTATATAAACTACCAAAACTGAAAGAGGAAGAAATAGAAAACTTGAAAAGAATACTAATGTGGGATCCCTGGGTGACTCAGCGGTTTAGCACCTGCTGTTGGCCCAGGGTGTGATCCTGGGGTCCTGGGATGGAGTCCCACATCGGGCTCTCTGCTTGGAGTCTGCTTCTCCCTTTGCCTGTGTCTCTGCCTCTCTGTCTGCCTGTCTCTCTCTCATGAATAAATAAATAAAATCTAAAAAAAAAAAAAAAAAAGAATAATAATGCAAAGAAATTGAATCAGTAATCAAAGTCTCCCATGAAACCAAAGTCCAGGGCCAGATGGCTTCACAGGTAAATTCTACCAAACATTCACAGAAGAGTTAATATCTATTCTTCTAAAACTATTCCAAAAGTAGAAATGTAAGGAAAACTTCAATTTCATTCCATGAGGCCAGCATTACCTTGATATCACAACTAAAGACTTTGCTTAGAAAAAGAAAGGGGGGATCCTTGGGTGACGCAGCAGTTTGGCGCCTGCCTTTGGCCCAGGGCGCGATCCTGGAGACCCGGGATGGAATCCCACGTCGGGCTCCCGGTGCATGGAGCCTGCTTCTCCCTCTGCCTATGTCTCTGCCTCTCTCTCTCTCTGTATGACTATCATAAATAAATAAAAATTTTAAAAAAAGAAAGAAAAAGAAAGGGGAAGGGATGGGCAGCCTAGCCCAGGTGGCTCAGTGGTTTAGCTCTGCCTTTGGTCCAGGGTGTGATCCTGGAGACTCGGGATCTAGTCCCACGTCAGGCTTCATGCAAGGAGCCTGCTTCTCCCTCTGCCTGTGTCTCTGCCTCTCTGTCTGTCTGTCTCTCTCTCATGAATAAATAAATAAAATCCTTTTTTAAGAAAAAGAAGAATAATGCAAAGAAATTGAATCAGTAATCAAAGTCTCCCAAGAAACCAAAGTCCAGGGCCAGATGGCTTCACAGGTAAATTCTACCAAACATTCACAGAAGAGTTAATATCTACTCTTCTAAAATTATTACAAAAGTAGAAATGGAAGGAAAACTTCAATTTCATTCCATGAGGCCAGCATTACCCTGATACCACAACTAAAGACTTTGTTTAGAAAAAGAAATGGGGGGCAGCCCAGGTGGCTCAGCGGTTTAGCTCTGCCTTTGGTCCAAGCCGTGATCCTGGAGAGGCAGGGTGGAGTCCCACTTCCGGTTTCCTGCATGGAGCCTACTTCTCCTTCTGCCTGTGTCTCTATCTCTCTCTCTGTCTCATAAATAAAATAAATAAATAAATAAGTAAATACATAAATAAATAAATAAAGGATAAATAAATAAATAAATAAATAAAAGATGAATGAATGAATAAATAAATAAATAAATAAATAAATAAATAAATAAATAAATAAATGAAACTACAGGCTGATATCCCCAATGAACATCTCATCAATAAAATTCTCAATAATTCTCAATAAAATACTTGCAAATCAAATACAATAGTGCCTAAAAGGATCATTTGCTATGATCAAGTGGGATTTATTCCTGGGCTCCAAGAGTTGTTCAACAATCACAAATCAATGTGATACACCACCTTAATAAAAGAAAGTATGAGAACCATATGATCCTTCCTCTCAGTAGGTGCAGAAAAGCCATTTGACAATGTACAACATGTGTTCATGATAAAAACACTCAAAATAGTAGGGATAGAGGAAACGTATCTCAACAAAATAAAGGCCATATATGAAAACCCCAGAGATAATATCATCCTCAATGGAGAAAAACAGAACTTTTCTTCCACATTCAGTAACACAGGGATGTCCACTCTCACCACAGTTATTTCACAAAGTCCTGGTAGACCTAGCAGCAGTAATCAGACAACAAAAAGAAATAAAAGGCATTCAAATCAGGAAGGAAGAAGTCAAACTTTCATTATTTGCAGATGCCATGATACTCTATATAGAAAAACCAAAAGACTCCACCAAGAAAATGTTAGAACGTCTATATGAATCCAGTAAAGTACGGGATACGAAATCAATGTGCAGAAATCTGTTACTTTCTATATATACACCAGTAATGAAGCAGCAAAAATAGAAATCAAGGAATCAATCCCATTTACAATTGCACCAAAATCCTGTAAAGTACCTAGTGATAAATATAACCAACAAGGTTAAATTTCTGTATTCTTAAAATTATAAAACAAAAGCAAAAATAAACTATGGGGATTTCATCAAAATAAAACCTCTCTGCAATAAAGGAAATAATCAACAGAACTTAAAAGTAACCTATGGAGTGGGAAAAGATATTTGCAAATGACACATCTGATAAAGGATTAGTATCAAAAACCTATAAAGAAATTATAAAACTCAACAGCCCCAAGACAAATAATCCAGTTAAGAAATGGGCAGAAAATATGAATAGGTATTTTTCCAAAGAGGACATACAGATGCTCAACAGACCCATGAAAAGATGCTCAACATTACTGATCATCAGGGAAATACAAGTCAAAACTACAATGAAATACCACCTCACTGTCTGAATGGCTCAAAGCAACAATACATGACACAGCGTGGGCTGATGAGGCTCTGGAGAAAGGGGAACCCTCTTACACTGTTGGTGGAAATGCAAATGGGCACAAGCACTCTGGAAAACAGTATGGAGGTTCCTCAAGAAGTTAAAAATAGAATTGCTTTATTATCCAGCAATTTCACTCATAGCTATTTACCCAATGGTTACAAAGATACTAATTCAAAGGGATACATTCACCCCAACATTCATAGCAGCATTTTTTAGGATAGCAAAATTATGGAAGTAGTCCAAGTGTCCATTGACTAATTAAAGGATAGAGAAGATGTGGTATATATATATATCACAATATTAATTAGCCCTAAAAAATAATGGAATCCATGCATGGATGGAGCTAGACAGCATCATGTTAAGTGAAGTCAGTCAGTCAGAGAGAGACAAATACCATATGATTTTATCCATATGTGGAATTTAAGAAACAAAATAAATGAACTAGGGTAAGAGGAAGAGAGGCAAACCAAAGAAGTAGACTCTTAACTATAGAGAACAAACTGATGGTTACCAGAGGGGAGGTGGGCAGGGGGATGGTTTAAATAGGTGATGGGGATTAAGGAGGCCACTTGTGATGAGCACTGGCTGTTGTATGGTAGGTGATGAATCGCTAAATTTACACCTTAAACTAATATTACACTGTATGTTAAGTAACAAGAATTTAAATAAAGACTTAGAGAAAGAATAAAATCTGCTCTGTAAAAGATAGTATTAAGAGACTCAGAAGAGGATCCAATTACATGGCACCATTTATTTTACAACTGTAAAATACATAAAATATATAATTCTTTTTTGTTTTCTTTCTGGAAGCCTGTATCTCCCACTCCCCTTCACCCATTTTGTCCATTCTCCACCTCCTTTCTTCTTGCAACCATTAGTTTGTTTTATATATTTATGGATCTGATTGTGCCTTTTGTATTTGTTTTGTTTTTCAGATTCCACATGTAAATTAAATCATATGACATTTGTATTTCTTAGTGAAACTTATTTAACTTAGCATAATATACTCTAGGTCCATCAGTGTTGTCAGTGTTGTCACAAATAGCAAGATCTCATCCTTTTTTATGGTTGCATAATATTACATCACACACATGTATGTGTGTGTATATATATTTTTACATATACAGATATATGTATACATACATATAAACATATTCAAAATATACATATATTTTATACACATATACATATATACATACACATACAAACACCACACCTTTTTTATCCATTTATCTATTAATGGACACTTAATTTGTTTCATCTATCAATGGACACTTAGGTTGCTTCCATATAGGTTTGGCTATTGTGACTAATGCTGTAATAAACATACAAGTGCATATATCTTTTCAAATTAGTGTGTTCACAAAGAATTCATAAGACTCAATAATAAAATCATCCCATTTAAAATATAGAGAAGGTATCTGAAGAGACATCTCACCTAAGAATATATATAATATATACAGTGTATGCAAGTAAACATATGAAAGGATGCTTAACATCATATGGTATTAGGAAATCTCAAATAACACAGCTTTTGGAATGAATACATTCCAAAAGAGTGACAACACCAATAGCTGGTATGGATGAGAAACAACAGAAATTCTCATTCATTGTTGCTGTGAATGTAAAATGAGACAGTTTGGCAGTTTCTTAATATTAAGTATTGCTTTAATATATGATAAAACAATATAACTTCTACCCAACTAATGGGAAAAATTATGCCTATACAAAAACTTGCCAACAGTTGTTTATGACAACTTTGTAATTACCAAAAACCTTAAAGTAACTAAGACAAACTTCAACAGCTAAATGGATAAACTAACAATGATATTATAATTCAATAAAATACTCTTTAGCAAAAAAATGAATGTGCTAATAAGCCATGCAAAGATGTGGATAAATCTTAACTGCATATTGATGAGCCAAATAAGCCAGTCTAAAAAAGCTACCTATTATATGCTCCCAACCATGGCATTCTGGAGAAGGCACAGCTGTAGAGACAATAAATCAATGGATCAATGGTTTTGAGGTTTTGGGGGAGTGGGAGGATACGGTTGAATACATAAAATATAGGGAACTTATCAGGTGGTAAAATTATTCTGAACAATATGTAAGAGTGGGTACATTATACTATAAACTTGCCAAAACCCACTAAACTTACAGCAGAGTAAACTTTAAGTGTGAAAAATTAAAAAAAAAAAAATCGCTTAAGATACTTGGAGATCCCTTGAAAAAACATAGACTGTTACAAAACAATTTAACTATATTATGAATGTCTGAAACACTGATCTGAGTGGGAGAGAAAGCTGCTGATCTAAGCAACTTTGAAAATGAATGAGGGGAGCCCTGGGGGCTCAGTGGTTTAGTGCCACCTTCAGCCCAGGGTGTGATCCTGGAGACCACGGATCGAGTCCCATGTAGGGCTCCCTGCATGGAGCCTGCTTCTCCCTCTGCCGTGTCTCTGCCTCTCTCTCTGTGTGTCTCTCATGAATAAATAAATAAAATCTTTTTAAAAAATGAATGAAATATGCAAGATTAAAGGCAAAAGAAACTACATCAAGACTGAGTTCCAGTTGATAACATTTCTCACTGTTAGGGGCAAAATGGGTGAAAGTTTTTGAAACCACTATATCACTATTGGAGTAGAAATTTACAAATAAGCAAGGCAAAGAGGCTAGAATGATCCACATGGTAGTGGAATAGAATCAGAGTTGTCAGTCTGAATTTATGTTTAGTTTAGTAGAGATATAGATGCTTTGATGTGGGAAAAATTACATAGCATATATACAAACATGCATTTTCTTGCTTTATCAGTTACTATGCCCTAGAAACAATGATACTCTAGAAGCAAAAGGACACACCTAGCCCAGATCTTTGTTTCAAATATTATTCTCCAACAAAAGGTTACTGAGTTTCTGGAGAAATGACTAATTCTAGGACTAAACAGGAAATCTACCAGGTGATCCTGGAACCTTTTTCAGTGCCAGAGAGTGCTAAATAACAAAACAAAACAAAATCCATTATGATAAACAAAAATCCATGATGATAGGAGTAAATAAATAGTGATAGAGGAACCAATTGAAAGAGCTTCCAATGGCAAAAAAAGGTGGAACAATTTGAACCACAAAAACTATAAAATAGTATTGGAGTCTAACACAAAGTAAAAAATAAATATCCATGAGTCCACACTAATGCAATTAGATGACTGAATAAATAAATGGGGCAGAAGATGAGAAAATAGTATCCCAAGTAGAAAGATTCCAAAAAATTTATGTGAATACTCCATTATAAAAAAGGTAGAGCATAACTCCCTATAGGTATGAGCTATAGATTGTGAACTTCTTTCAGAGAGTATAGTATGAGAACTTGGAATAAAGAACATATTTACAGTGGAGAAACCTGAAAACACTACCTCAGGCAGTAATAAAGGTCAACATTAGCAATGCTCGATCATGTTGGCAGAGTGTATTCTTGTTATCACATGCTAAAATATGGCACTTTATCTCTGTGGTCTTTCTGGTATAGCTACAGACTAATTATAAAGCAAATATTCTATTATAAATAATGGACTTTATGTAAAATGGTTGGCCAGTACTCTTCAGGACTTTCAAGTTTCCTGAAAATAAGAATGTCTGGGAAACTGTCACAGCCTCAAGTTGTCTAAGGATACACGTTGATTACATGCAATATGTTATCTTGGATGGGATTCTGGAACAGAAAAATGACATTTAAGTGAATGCTAAGAAAATATGAATAAGATATGAACTTTAGTTAATTATCAATATTGGTTTTTAGGGATCCCTGGGTGGTGCAGCGGTTTGGCGCCTGCCTTTGGCCCAGGGCGCGATCTTGGAGACTCAGGATCGAATCCCACGTCGGGCTCCCGGTGCATGGTGCCTGCTTCTCCCTCTGCCTATGTCTCTGCCTCTCTCTCTCTCACTGTGTGCCTATCATAAAAAAAAAAAAAAAAAATTGGTTTTTAAATATAACAAGTATATCATACTACCGTAACATTTTAAGTATAGGGGAAACTGAGTACAGAGTTTATGGAAACTGTCTCTACTCTATCTACAATATTCCTGTAAAATTAATTCATAGTAAAAATTACTAAAAACTAATTTTGAAGTATATATTTTTAAAATGCAAGCAAAGATAGTTTCTAGAAGCCTTGCATTATGTGAGATTTTTTTAAAAGATTTTATTCATTTATTTACGAGAGACACAAAGAGAGAGAGAGAGAGAGAGAGAGACATAGGTAGAAGGAGAAGCAGGCTCCTTAAGAGAGCCCAATGTGGGGCTTCATCCCTGGACCAGGGATCTGGGATCACATCTGAGCTGAAGGCAGATGCTTAACCGCTGAGTCACCCAGGTTGCCCCTGTACTATGTGAGATTTTAAGACTTTGTGAGGGTTTGTAACAGGTATATTTGGAAAATATTTAACATCAAGAGAAAAAGAGGATTTTTAAATGATGTCATTTAGAATGACATCAATGTCATTGTAAAGTACAATGACTTACAAAATTCTTGTAAGTGAAGCAATAAGTATTAATTACAGAGTGGCAAGGTAAAGTTGCATATTTTTTCCCTAAAGAAATCCCTAAAAATAACAAAAAACAATATACCTGAAATTTCTTTCAATAGAGGGGATAGAATCGTTTAACAACAAAATTTCTTTAATTTTAGTGAGGACAGAAGACAAAGAAAATTGAATAAAGAAGAGGAAACTGGAAAGTATCTAGTGTAAGGACAAACACAAAACCAACCTTCCTAAGAAAGTAAGCACTATTGCAATACATATACATATACATATACATATACATACACACAGAAACAGATACCTACTTTGCTCTATTGGTACTAAATAGATATACAGCTTCCTAAAGAGTGATATTGACCCTCTCACTTATGTATTTTCTATGTTCTTGTAGCCTGGAAACTTTTTATCCTTATCTTTCTTAGTCCAAAACAAAACTCAGTTTGGGTTAGTTTTAATTTCTATAGACCAAGGAAGCATAGTTTGCTTTACACGATAATATTTAATGATTTTCTTGTATTTGTCTTTACTTACTTTTTTAAGATTTTATTTCTATATTCATGAGAGACACAGGGGGGAGAGGCCGAAACAAAGGCAGAGGAAGAAGCAGGCTCCCTATGGGGAGCCTGATGTGGGACTCCATCCCAGGACCCCGGGATCATACCCTGAGCCAAAGGCAGACACCGCACTCAACCACTGGTCACCCAGGAATCTCTGTCTCTTCACTTGCTAAATTACTCTGCTTTCTATGTCTTTCTTTTCAGGGAGCATTGCATAATTCTTTGTATTCTCCAAGCCTACAACTGTTGGTGAAATAAATTCTTATTAAATAAATGCTAACTAACATGCAAAATTATGATCTGACTTTATTTGCTATAAAGAGAGGTTGGACCTCGTAGCTGAGAGCTCTAAAAACATGACTAATTTACCATTCTTTACTTTGTAAAAATAAACATCACAAAGATATTATTTTATTCTGAAATAAATAATGAAGAATTCCAAGGAAATTTATTTATATCTCACTCTCACAAATGCATTTATGGAGTACCTCCAACCAAAGTTTTAACACCTGAAAAAATTATGGGAGACAGCCCCACAAAAAGGGGTTATGTGGTTGTTTGAAACATTAACATATGGAAAAGACAATGCATTTTTAAAAAGTTAAGTGGAAACTGAAAAAAAGATTACTGAGTGTCTCAGAATTAGGTGAGAAAAAATAGAAGTTGAATATGATATAAACATGTAAGAAATCACAAGGATATATCCAAAGTTGTACAGTGGAAATGCAGAAAGCTTATTTGTAAAGGTATTAACAATGGGTAACTTACGGTCAATAAGGTAAAGAGTGCAAATATTTTTGGTGGGGGAAATGAGAACATATAATATGTGGAGAGATTAAAATCTGGTTTTCAGAATTAACACTGAGAATAGTGATATGATACTAGAAACAACATTTTCATGTTTCAAAGGATGGTTTTGCTAGAGTAAAACAAAAAACAACTGAGAATTGGAGAGATTATTAACTCTTTGACACTATCTTCAAATTCTGTATGTTGGCTTATATTAAAATTACTCTTTGTTTTTGAGAAAGGACCATTGAAAATTAGAGATTTACAAGATTTAATTCTGTGTACTGAAGCTTTGTTAAGAGAAAGACTTTTTTTTTTTTTTTTAAGATTTTATTTATTTATTCATGAGAAACACAGAGAGAGAGAGAGAGAGAGGCAGAGACACAGGCAGAGGGAGAAGCAGGCTCCATGCAGGGAGCCGGATCCTGGGTCTCCAAGATCACTCCCTGAGCTGAAGGCAGTGCTAAACTGCTGAGCCACCCAGGCTGCCCGAGAAAGACTATTATATAGACTGAGCAGGCTCATTATTAGTCAATGTATTTGCAATTAGGTGGAAAAAATGACCCATTTGTAGTGAAGGAAGCAAGAATTAAACCTATAAACAATCTAATGATAAGCACCAAATGGACAAAAAAAAAAGTCATTTTAACTTCATTTCTCTTCTTTTGCTGTAGAAATTTAAAATGAATTTAGAGTACTTGCTATACCTAAACTGACAAAAGCAAAGTGTGAGATGAGGGAAAAATTTAATGGTAGCAAGTCTGTTGGAAATACAGATTTCCTTCCACCTTGCAGTTCTACAGTCCATTAAGTTTAAATACTGAACAAATCCCAGATTTTAATACAAACATTACTTCTGCAGTCTTTAAGTTATATCACGCATTACATTTAGAATTCTTTCGATTTGGCTGTAATTGGTTTACTTAAACATAGCTGAGCATATAATATTGTAAGTTTCTTTCTCAATTAGCTGATGAAGCTTCTGTTCCCATTTCTCTGTATTACACAGCTGGATTGCAATTTGACTTAAATTTTTAAACTTACATGTACAGGACATAATTAAAACATGAATGAAAGTCTACTACAATCATACCAATTTAGCTGATTGCTTAGGTTTTCTTGTAATTTAGTATTAGAAATACTTGAAAGATTCATTTTAGTGCAAAATAGATTAGACTATAAAATATATTGTACAGCAAACAGCTATCTTTGGACTCCATGTATAAGTAAATTTTACACCGGAATTTCTTATATAAGAGGATGCTGAATGGGTTCTCAGGGATTTAATTTGCAGATATCAAAAAATGGGAACTTAAGTACTCTTTTAAATTTTCCATCTTCCTAAAAGTAAAAATTAGTTTACTGTTCAAACTGAATCTCCGTTCAGGAGCAGTCTGTAAATATGAAAGCAGTTTCTACCATTCCAATGCTTATTTCTAGCAGATCCAGTTAAAAAAATGTTAAGGACTTTGCTGTTCCTAAATTATATATCCCAATACAGTTATATAAAATTTGAAAAACAGAATATATTCCAAAATACAATAATAAATAACAGTTAAGAAAATGAACAGAGATTATTTACACTCTTACAGAGACCTAGAAAATGAAAGGTTTCCAGAATGATTTGTGCTTATGCTCTGATTTCTGAGTTTACTTCTTTCTTCTTTCATGTGTTAATACCAATTACATGGATATAAATGTTATCATTCCCTTTGCAGTTCATCCACTTCAAAACTCAGACTGACTGCATTACAGTTGCCCTCATCACAGGAAACTATGCATTAGTGAATTAAACCATTCCTTAACGAGGCTTTAATTTCTTTTTTCTATTTGGTAATTTACCATCAGTTGCAAAATAATGAGCAATCGTAAATGTTTTAGAATAATAAGTTGAAGAAAATATTCAATGTATCAAAATTATAATTCTAAAAATGAGTGTGCTGTTATCTCTGTTATCTGGATCATTGATGTCTCAAATTATTTGATAAATGAATAACTCACCTATGCTAATTACCATAATTTTGCTCTTCAGAATAACAATTAGATTTTACCAATTCTTTTTTTTTTTTTTTTTTTAGATTTTACCAATTCTTATATGCTTTGTATGCACATCTAAATGTGAATATGGGACACATGTTTGCCAGTCTGTGACAAATGTCCAGCATTATCAGGTTGCAATTTGATGGTAAAGTTTGTATGCAAGGTGAGCCACTGTCATAACTTCTTTGACCTTGCTCCCTTCAATGGCAGAAGACCAAGATCTTAGATATGAGAGTAGAGAGTCTGTCAAAAGTGATGTTTATTTTGCTTTGCATTCATATTGACACGTGATATTGAAACATGGTGTAAGACATTTTCACTTACTTGTGCTCACAACCCATTAGACTTCTAAATTTTTTTAAAATTAATTAATTAATTAATTAATTAATTAATTAATGATAGTTACAGAGAGAGAGAGAGAGAGAGGCAGAGACACAGGCAGAGGGAGAAGCAGGCTCCATGCACCAGGAGCCCGATGTGGGACTCGATCTCGGGTCTTCCAGGATCACGCCCCGGACCAAAGGCAGGCGCTAAACCGCTGCCCCACCCAGGGATCCCAGACTTCTAAATTATTAGTCTTAGAGTAGAAAAGACTGAATAAAATATTATTTTATACTTTTGTGTAACATATGATACGAGGTTGGTTAACTGCTCCCCTAAATCATAATCCCATCATATTTATTCTATTGTGAAATGGTATCAAAATTATAAGGATCAAAAATAAAAATAAAATATGATTCTCATTGTGGAAGTTTGCTTTTTGTTGAAACCAGGTGATCAAAAATATAAATATAAACTTATAATTCAAATAATCTGACTTTATAGTGAGCTGGTTAAAAAAATTATGATGTATTCATGCAATTTACTGATGCAAAATAAATATCTGATTTGAAAAGTAATATTAAGTTACAATATTAGTGTAAGCATTAAAATAATTTAAAAGTAAGAATATAAGAAACTTAATATACTTCTATTTGAGGAGAGAACATTAGTAACGGGAAAGAAAGATTTTTTTCTTTTTCTTTTAAGCATGGCTATTCTGTTTTGAATGTTAAAAGGTATTTATATATCAAGAGACTCAAGATTATATCTAGGAATTGAGATAATAGAAATATTTATTTTTAATTAAAATGTTCTAAATTTAATTATAAGTACATGCCCATATTATATAGTTAATTATAAATTCAAAAACATAATCTTATAACCTAATTTTTTATCATGAGAAAACTAAAATTTGGTACTGTAACATTCCTACCCACAATGTCACTTCAGTTTACTAATGTTTATTATTATTAGTTTTTAATAAGAGAGTTTGCTTCTAGAAAATTAATTATAATATAAAATCTGTTGTAGCTGTAACAAGCAAAACAATTAGATAATTTAGTGGACTGTAGATTTTTTATCCACATCATAGTTTTTGCTATGTACATGAAACAAATATTTTATATAAAAATTGTCTTAGAGAATGATTAAGGAAATTATCATGTAAATAGGAGTTTCTTTAATGTAAAAGTTATTTTAAATTAGGGCTAATTTTACTAGGAACATGTATTTTTTTAATAGAATATTGACAGCAAAACTTTCAAAATCTAAAATAAGAATTTTAATAGTGAAGTTTTAAGGTACTATGACAAATAACGTGGTCAAAATCCCTCATGGCAAAGCAAGAAGACCCATGGTCCTGTGAGACTGCTCTTGGCTCTTTGTTGTAACTTTCCAGTGAAATTTCCAAAGACATGAACATTGTATGTTAATTTCGGTTCAGTATATTTTATTTCTATAAATCAACAGATTCTGTTTTCAAGGCATTTCATTATCCATCCAGATTGAAGTAAATTGTTGAAATACATCCAAATCTAACTTTCTAACACTCAGAAATTATGTTTGAATGGTCATGGTCATTTTGTATGGCTGTTTTGATTAATGACTGACAGATGTACTTATAAACTATAATAAATGTAGTGAACTATAGTCTGTGAAAAATTTGCATCAAGATATACAAAAATGGGTTCTCACTCTTAGCATGTGTTCCATAAATAGTTGCTTTATAGATTAATGAATATGAGGAAATTTCCATATGAAATTTGTCTTTGCATAGATTCTAAAAGTGCTACATGATATTTGACGTCCCTAGTTACCATGATAAATGTCTTGGGGAATTTCCTTAGTCTTTAGATGTTTTCGTAAATGTTATGACTTTGATAATAATGGAAGGAAATGAGTGGTAAATTTATCTATAAACCACAAGAATTGTAAAATAACTACAGACTAGTAAAAAAGCAAAAGCACAGAAATGTTTTATCTCTGTTAAGTAACTTCATTTTCTAAATAGAATAAACAATTCAGTGATATTAAGTATGCTGCTGCTGCTACTAATGGGTTAGATTTAGAAATAAATAATCCAATTAGTTTTTTGTCCAGGCTTATAAAGTCCTTGAGAAGGGTCAATGAAGAATGGGTCAATGTCTGATGGACAAAATATAAAATCAATGACAAGAAAATTGAGTCCAAGAAACTATGACTTATGCTCTATTAGTTCAAATGCTCTATTTAGGTCTTAGAAATGGTAGCAGTCAAATAGCAATCAGAGAAGAAACACATCATCTTTAATCTCATCCAACCCAGGAGAAAATTACTGTCTTGGGTTTTGAATATCTAATGTGGTGGAGGTGATTATGGGGAAGGGTGGGTTGTAACAACTCAATTTTTGCATAAGGCACCCAAACTGATGTTTTTATTTTATATTTGTTTATTTATTTAAGCTTATGTTAAATGCTCAAGTTGTTGCGCCACATTGAAGTGTCAGGTAAGATGTATATAAACAGTTTTTAACTGACGTTAATTTGTCTAATAATTCAGGATAAACTGAAGGAACAAAAATATTCAATAAGAATATCTAATACTGACATTTCAATATGCCAAGATCTGTTCTATGTGTCGTTAATGAATTAATCCATTTAACTTTCACAAACTCAACCTTGTGTGGGAATTAGATTATTATGTGTTGTTAATGAATTAATCCATTTAGCTTTCACAAACTCAACCTTGTGTGGGAATTAGATTACACTTTCTTTATCAGCCCCTTCTTAAGATTAATTTCCTAATCTGTTATTATTACTTATTATTACCTTTAGCAACAAGATAACATAACAAGTTATATAACAAGTTATGACTTGTTATGTTATCCTGTAAAACACTTTAGCTACTCTGGATTTTTTTCTTTATCTGATAAAAATATTATTGTAACTATAATTATAATCATAACTTGAATATAGTCAGTATGGTTCCATAATCCACATCTCTAACCAGACTCTACCCTGAAAATAAAAATATTACAAATCATGGTGCTTTTTCAAAAGTAGAACCTGTAAAGTTCAACTTATGTGTGGTGTATTTTATTGTTCCTAAATCCCATTTTCCTTCTCTTTTTATGTAATATCATATTTTAAATCCTTTATTGTATGCCCACCTGGAATTATTTTTCATATAAAACAATTTAACATAATCTAGAGTAAGTAAACATCACAAATAACTGTGGTTTTTTTTCTTTTTACAGTTAATAGCACTACTCTTCAATTTCCACTTTATTAGATTGCCATTTAAAAAGCTTTCACTCAGGATCTGCCTGAGTGGCTCAGCAGTTGAGTGTCTGCCTTCAACTCAGGACATGATCCTGGAGTTCTGGGAATGAGTCCTACATCGGGACTGTATGGGCCCCGCTTCTCCCTCTGCCTATGTTTCTGCCTCTATGTGTGTGTGTGTGTGTGTGTGTGTGTGTCTCATGAGTAAATAAATAAAATCTTTAAAAAAATTAAAAAAAAAACTTTCACCCTTGTTTCAAAAAATTTGGAATAAGATAAGGGAAGCAAGCTCTTTAGTAAGGCTGTTGTGGTAATTAAGAAGTGATAGTGACATGAACTATATTAGTGTGCCAGTGATAGCACAAGAAATGGAACTTTAAAGGATGGCATGGATGACTAGATTAGGGCGTCATACATGGAGTCAGAGTTCACTGGGGTAAAAACAAGTGATAAGACTAGACAAATGATAAATACTATTGTATTTGTGAGAAGCACCCATGAACAGGTGACCACTCTGAAGGTGATACAAGATTGAAGGCTCAGGAATGAGATTATGGATATATTTAGAATTCATAAAAGAAGTGGGTGACAAGTGAAACTTTGCAGGTGGATTCTATCAGCAATAAGATTTCCTCAAGAGGAAGAAAAGATGGTTTTAGAAAAATACATGAGTGACAGCAATATTTAAGAGGTAGATGGAGAGATCTTAACTTGATCTTCAATACTGAAAGAAAAAGATAAAACAACAAAACCTTTTAACTAAATGTAACAAAGAATTTTTTTCAAGATGAGATGGATAAACAGCAAATATTGAGGAGAGGTTATTGTGAGAAATATAAATCTTATATGTACTTAACAAATATACAGATGATTCCATAAGCCATATTATATTCCATTTTAGCATTATCAATACAACAGAGTTATTTGTCTACTGTCTATTAATGTATCAAGAAAGAGAATCTGAAAGAATTCTCACTAACTTGGAAGATTATTTTGAAGGGATTCACTTGAAATAAAGGATAGATAATTGTAGAAGGGAAATTGATCTAAGGAGGTTTCAGATAGCTAGGAACTCTTATTCAAAGCAACCAATGTTAATATATGAGACAGAAATTATTTCAATGAACAAAGGTAAACAGAAACAAATATAAATACAAATAGAGAAAACAGTAGTATAGCTGCACAAACTTGCATATTGAGCTGCTTTTTCAATAGGCAACTCTATGAGGCATATTATAGGACAAGCGGAATTAAAATATCTCAAAGAAATGATTGAAAATTGTCTTGAATACATGATTATATGTAACATATGAAGGATGCCTGATCTTTAAAATATAGTGGAATGGATTTGTCTGAGAACTTTTCTTTATGCTGGAATATATATGAATTTATAAACCAAAATTTGAAGCAAAGCTTTAACATGTTGATTGATGAGTCCATCATGAGAATCCCAATTACAGCAATCATAAAAGTAATTTGTCGATAGAGAATTTACTTCAGTGGAAATCTATTCCAAGAATTGTAAATCAACATAATGTTTTAAGAATCAGCTATGTTTGAGACTAAACCATTTACAAAATATCAAAGTCTAATCTCTAGAATTGCTTGTTACAGGTTTATTTACAGATGCTATCTGGAGCTATATATAATAGATTGGGCAAGGGGAAGATAGTAACTTTTTTCATAAAACAGTGATATAAATTATTAAAACTTTATATATAAGATAAACACTATGTTAAAAGCCTTTTAAACTGAAAAAATAAAAAATGTTGCAGATAATTTAAAACAAAGATAAAAGAAAAGCAATAAAAACAAAACAAAAACAAGACATAATTAAAAATATTAAATATTTTAAAGTTATTTTTATCCACAAGTTGAATTCTCAGACGAAATACTTATACAGAAAAAAATAGAGAGGGAAATATATTTATACATTTGCATTACCAAATATGCACTACGCTAAATCTCAGCTTTACCTTTCTTTCAACTTCAGTTTTGAATTCATCTCAAATCTCATGGTATGATTACAATATTTTTCAATTTATTAGGACCTGTTTTGTTGCCTAATATGTGGTCTATTCTGGAGAATGCTTCATGGGCACTTGAAAAGAAAGTGTATTCTACTGTTTTAGGATGGAATGTTCCGAATATATATGTTAAGTCCATCTACTCCAGTGTATCATTCAAAGCCACTCTTTCCTTCTTGATTTTCTGTTTAGATAATCTGTCCATTGATGTAAGTTGAGTGTTAAAGTCTCTACTATTTTTCTTTTAAGATTTATTTATTTATCTGAGAAAGATGGTCATAAGCAGATTCCAGAGTACAGAGCCTGACAAAGGGCTTGATCTCACAAAACTGAAATCATAACCTAAGACAAAATCAATAGTTGGAGGCTGAACTGACTTACCACCCAGGTGCTGTAAATCTCCCATTATTATATTGTATTGCTATTAATTATTTTATGTTTGTTATTAACTTTTTTATGTTTTAGGATGCTCCAATGTTGGCAGCATATATATTTATAATTACTAGATCTTCCTGGGTTGTTACCTTTATAAATAGTGTCCTTCGTCTCTCTCTTCTTTTTTTTAAAGATTTTATTTATTTATTCATGAGAGACACACACACAGAGAGAGAGGCAAAGACATAAGCAGAGGGAGAAGCAGGCTCCCCAGAGGGAGCCTGATGTGGACTCCATTCCAGGACTCTGGAATCACAACCAGAGCCAAAGGCAGATGCTCAACAACTGAGTCACCGAGGTGTCCCTACTTTGTCTCTTTTGACAGACTTTGTTTTAAAGTTTATTTTGTCTGATATAGGTATTGCTACTCTTTCTTTTGATATTCATTTGCATAATAAACGTTTCTTCATACCCAGACTTTAAATCTGTGGGTGTCTTTAGATTTGAAATGAGTCTCTTGCAGGCATATGGATGGGTCTTATTTTCTTTATCCACTCTGTCACCCTATGTATTTTGATTGGAGCATTTTTTCCATTTACATTCAGAATAATTATTGATAGTTATGTACCTATTGCCATTTTGTTACTTGTTTCGTTGTTGTTTTTGTAATTTTTCCTCTGATCCTTTCTTCTCTTTCCCTCTTTATGGAGGGCTGGCTTTCTTTGGTGATATACTTCAATTCCTTTCCCTTGTTTTTGCATATCTATTTTGGTTTTTGATTTGTGGTTACCATTTGTTTTGTATATAACACCTTCTGCAAATAGCAGTCTATATGAATTTGATGGTTGCTTGAGATTGAACCCATTATTTACTCCCCCACTCCCATATTTGAAGTAAATGATGTCATATTTTACATCTTTTTATTTTTTGAATCCCTTTACTGATTTTTACAAGTAGATTTATTTTTACTAATTTTGTGATTCCTACTCTTCATACTCTCACTTATAGTCTTTCTTTTACATTTAAAGTGCCTCCTTTAATATTTCTTGTAGGGCTGATTTAGTGGTCATGAGTTCCTTTAGTTTTACTTTGAGAAACTTTTTATCTCTCTTTCTTTCTGAATGATAGCTTTGCTGGATAGAGTATTCTGGGTTGCAAATTTTTCCTTCAACAATTTAAATATATCATGCCACTTTCTTCTGACAAGGAAATTTTCTGCTGAAAAATCAGCCCATAGCATTATGGTTTTGCTTTATAGGTAACTGTCTTTTCTTGCTACTTTAATGTTTTGTTTTATTATCTTTATCAGTATTTTTTTTTTCATTTTAATTACTATGTGTGTTGGTGTGGGCCTCCTTGGATTGATTTTATTGAGCAATCCTTGTGCCTCACGGATCTGTGTATCTATTTCCTTCCCCAGATTAGGAAAGTTTTCAGCTATTATTTCCTAAAATATATTTCCACCCCCCCTTTCTCTCTCTTCTTCTGAGATCTCTATAATGCGAATTTTATTATGCTTGATGGAGTCACTAAGAACTCTAAGCCTGTTATCAATTTGTATATATATATATATTTTTTCTTATACATGTTCCTCTTGATTGCTTTCCATTACTCTTCTTTCAGGTCATTAATTTGTTCCTCTGCTTGATTTAGCTTATTTTTGAAATCAATTTTTTTTTATTTATTATGTTCTTCATCTTTAATGGATTCCTTTTTATCTCTTTGTTAAGGGTCTCACTGATGTCCTCCACTATTTTCTCAAGTCTAGTGAATGTCTTTATAAACATTCCTTTAAATTCTCTATCAGGCATATTACATATATCTGTTTTACTTAGGACTTTAACTGTTGTTTTACTCTATTCTTTCCTTTGGGACATATTCCTCCGTTTCCTCATTTTGTCTATCTCTCTATGTTGCCTATGCCCTACTGCTGTGTCTTGGCCACTTTATCCTTGAGGCCAGTTGTCTGCAGAGGTTCTCTTTGCCTGTTGTAAGTAATGCTTGTTTTTAGCCAGGGTGGGGTGCATTTTAATGAGATGTGGAACTGTTATATTAGCCAAATGAGACTTGCTGCTGCCACCAGAACTGTGTGGGTTGGAGTCCTGGTGTTGGTGTAGTTCCCACCAGTCTTCTGAGGAAAGGGACCAGGACTGAGGTAAGAGTGACTGGGAAGAGCAGATTCACCAAAACATGGTGGGGGGATTATTTAAGCAAATTAAGTAGTGAATGTTAGTGCCATACTGGTTCCTACAGGTGGCTGTGTGTTTACGCTCAAGGACAGGGGAAGGAAATGGCTCCTGCCAGCGCCTTTTGTTCCTAGAAGGGTCTCCCTCCAAACCCTGCCTTTCCAACACATGCTCTGAGATGAGTAAATAACTCTCCCTCTTGTATGCTCCAGATGTTTTTCAAACTGCTGCTTCTATGCTGTATCTACATGAGTTGTTTTTCATGCTATCTCTTTAAGTTACCTATAACTCAGCTTCCAAATGTCCTCTAGGTTCTCCCAGAGCTGAGCCTGCTAATCTTTAAAATTCCAAACCTTAAGTTCTATTGGATATAAGAACTCATGAAATTCAGTCCATCTTACTTTCGAAGTCAACTGTTATGGAAATTTGTCTCCCCTACATGGGTTCCTCAGAGTGATAGTCTATTTTTGGCCCTTCTCTGTGTCACTGGCTACCTCCTCAACACAACTTCCTATGGTCCCTTTTATTCCCAAACCTTATCTCCAACCTTCCTATCTTCTCTATTGTGGCCTCCTCTACCTTTAGTTGTGGAGTTTTTTCTGCCAGTCTTTAGGTATTTTTCTGGGTTATTTATGCAGATCTGAATATTATCTAGTTGTATCCATGGGATGAAGAGAGTTTAGGGTCCTCCTATTCCACCATCTTTCCAGCCTTTATTCTGAATTTATCTCAAATCTCAAAAGTCATCTTTATTCATATCCATTTTTTTTTCAGGTCTCAGTGACTCTGGAATTTGATAGTATACTAAATTTTTATTTTGTATACTCAAATGTAAAACAACTGTTTTTTATCTTACCCTTCTTACCCTAAATTTTATACTTCGACTTTGTCCAGAACAGAAAAAAATTGTAACCTTTCTACTTTTTTTTCTTCTATTTCTTTTTAATAATGCATATACTCTCTTCTTTTCCAAAGCCTGTAATACCCCTTTATGGCAATGATAGCCATATTGTTCCCTGTCATTCATGCATCCATGTTGCTGAGATGATATTTGAAATATGTTTTTGATAATTTCTTTTTTTGTATTACATTTCTTCCAAAGAGGAGGGATGAAGCAACCTAAGTGTATCCTTCTGGGATATACATGTATAGAAGACATTGTAAGTGCCCCAACCATATTCTCCTTCCCTGTGTGAGGCCAAATTTCAAATGAGAGCACATGCATGATTTTTTTTTTTCTCTGTTGTCTCTCTACCTGCCAAAGTCCACTATGCCTGCCTGCAGGATGAACTTACAATTAATGATCCTTATTCCCTAATGGCAAGAACTGAAGTATATATAGATCAATTCTTTTTTTTTTTATATAGATCAATTCTTATGCCACTCAGGTGCTATAATTGTGAAAAACATTTTTACATTTTATTTTTAAAATCACCCCCATGGGATTAAGCCCAGGATGCCCATGAGGTAACTTGTTTTATTGTTTTACTTTTTTTCTTTCTTTGCCCTCTCACCTACCCTCTCCTTAAAGTTGTGTCTTGGAATAACCTCTTTGATAATAAGAGAAGCCTCATCTCAGGGGTTATTTGGAGGGAAAACCAAACAAATTGCATCAATCAAGCCCTGGTCAGAAATTAAATAATAAGAAGAATATTTATGGACAAAAATAACATGTTCTTTATGGAAAGAATAAGAGAGAATAAACACACTCTCAAGGAAAAAAAATAATTTGGCACAAAGTAGGATATTTATTTAAATAAACCTGAAAAAAAAAATCCAACAATGCATCATCTCTGAAAAGAATTATAAAAGACATATTAAAGATAGAATGAAAATCCCAGTTGGCATATCTGAACTGCAATTGCAAATGGTGAGCAACATATTATAAATATGAAGTAGAGATTGTTGCTGGAGACATATGGTCCTTAATCTTCAAACACTCAATATGAGGATAATGTTTGAACAAGTCATGTGTCTTACTATCTTGTCACATCAAATATCTCCCTCCAACTCCACTAATGATGCCTCAGGCTTTTCTTCAAAGCTTTAGAGGGTTTTCCTTCACACTCTGTCACAACCAAGATGAACTATGGAGTTAATTAGTATCTCTGTGGATTCCTTCGACTAAATAGTGTTAGGTTTTAGCAGCCATTTCCTCAATCCCCTAAGCACTAATAAGAAAACCATGGAGGTTTCTTCAGTGGATTCTGAACAAGACTAAGCCCACGCTCCCCACAACATTAGCCAGTATATTAATCTTTTCCCCTCTTCCCTTACTTATGCTTCTTGCAATCACCTTATAAATAAACTACTTGAGTTTAAATCCCTGCTTTGTCTCTAATTTGGAATGTGTGGGGGGAATTAATGGAATAGAAAATATTTGAAAAATCATTGAATGGGCAGAGTGATAGTAAAAGTCTAATCTAGGTTAGAAATGGGCTAGAGAAATACTGAAAATGAATAGCATGTTAGTTGGGAAAGGAGTAATAAAATTGTAGATATTTTAAAGTTCAAGTGTTATCTAGAAGTAGAATAAATATGTAATTATAATTGTCAGTTGCTTTAGATGAATACCACATAATTAGTAGAAATAAATATTTTCAAAGCATAGGGGCAATGTGAACTGAGTGGGGAAAAAATCTCAAAATGAAATAAAAGGCAAAATGGAGGTGGAAACATACAAGTAAGAGCAGAATGAAATAAAATAGTTAAAATGTAAAAGGAAAAAAAGTGTTGAAGGAAAAACCCACCAATGTAGAATTATGTACCCTGTAAAATTATCTTTCAAAAGTGAAGAAGAAACACACACTTTCTCAGAAATACAAAAATGCAAAGAATGTGTTGTCAGTACACCTGTCTCAGAAGATATATTAAATTTTTCTTTAGGGAAAAGGAATATATATATATAGGTTAAACATTTGGATCTATATTTTTTTTAAAAAAAGAGCTCCAACTTCAATTGTTCTATTCTTAATTGATCTCATAGATAATAGTTTATTCAAAACGGAAACAATGCATTTGATTATATGTTTATGTATATGTTTTATGTATATTTATGTATGCTTATATACAAATAAAATGAATGACAGTTATGATGCAAAAGATGAGAGGAAAGAATGAGAAATATTTTGTTATTATAAATTGTTTGCATTACCTATGCACAGTATGGTGTTATTTGAAAGTGGCCTTGTGAACTCTAGGGCAACCACTAAAAAAAAGTAAACTAAGTGGTATGATTGAGAGTCTAAAGAAGGATAGAAAATGGAATCATAATATATTCAAATAAAACCACAAAAGGCAAAAAAATAATGGAAGACAAAAATAGGAACAAAGAGTGAGAGTAAAAAAATTAAAAGCCGGTAATCAATTTGATAACTATTATTCCTACTATATCAATACTCATTTTAAATATTATTGGTCTAAATCCACAAATTAAAAGACAGAAAATTTCAAAGTATATTTAAAAACATGACCAGAGCATATGCTGTCTACAAGAAACCCACTTAAAAATTTACTTTATAAATGGATAAAAAATATATACTGCATGATAACATTGATCAAAACAATGTAAGAGTAGCTATATTAATTTCAGACAAAACCAAGCCAACTCAAAGTAAGGAAAGTTGTTAAGAAAAAAGAGGGGCAGTACATAATGATATAGGGATTAAATCTCCAATAGGAAATGACAGTTCTTAATGTGGATGAATGTAACAACAGAGGAAAAAAACTACAGGTGGCAAAAACGGATAGAACTACAAGGAGAAATAGGTGATTTCACCCTCATAGTTAGAGAGTTCAATAACTGTCTCTTAGAAATGGAGACTCCCAACAGGCAGAAAATCAACAAGGGCATAGTTTTACACAACACCATAATCAAGTGAATATAATGAATATCTATAGACTACCTCATCCATATAGGATATTCGCCATGATAGAACACATTCTAGGCCATAAAAGACACCTTAAGAAATTTAAAATAATGGAAGTTATACAAGTCTATTCTTAGACACCCATGGGATTAAAATAGAAAGCAATATTGGAAAGATATCTGGAAAATCCTAAAATAAATGCACATTAAGCAACACACTTTTAAATAACACAAGTCAAAGAAGTCACCAGAGAAACTGAAAACATATTAACTAAAAAAATTGAAAAAAATGAATGTAAGATTTGTCAAAATTTGTAGACTTCTGCATAACAAAGAATGAGAGTAACAAATTAAAAACCAGTAATCAATTGGATGAATATTATTCCTACTATAGCAATACTCAATTTGAATATCAGTGCTTATAAGAAAATTTGTAGCATTGAATGTATAGATTAGAAAAATATATATAAGATCAACGATCTAACTTTCTACCTCAGAACTAGAAAAATAAAAGCAAATTATATCCAAAGTAAGCACAAGAAAATAAACAATAAAAATTAAAGCAGAAATTAATCAAATTGAAAAAAAAATAAATTAATCAAATTGAAAATGAAATAAATAGACAAAAGAATCAAATACTGGTTCTTAAATATCAATGAAATTAAAGACTTTATAGAAAGACTAAAAGATGAAGAAAAGAGAAAAAAGAGGGACACCTGTGTGGCTCAGTGGTTGAGCGTCCATCTTCGGCTCAGGGTGTGATCCTGGAGTTCTAGCATCAAGTCCCATATTGGGATCCTTGCATGGAGCCTGCTTCTCCCTTTGCCTGTGTCTCTGCCTCTTTCTCTGTGTGTCTCTCGTGAATAAATAAATAAAATATTAAAAAAAAAGATAAAGAGGATACAAATTACTAATATCAGTAACTTTTTAGGGGACATGTGTATAGATAGGTGCTATGGAAAATAAAAGGATAATAAAAGAATAGTATGAATAACTCTATGCCAGCAAAATTGATAATTTAGGTAAAATGGACCAATTTCTTGAAAGATACATCTACCAAAATTCACAGAAGAAATAGGCAATCTGAATAAGACTGTTGCTACTAAAATAATTTAATCAGAAATTAATAACTTTCCCAAAGAGAAAGCACCAAACCCAAATGAGTTCATTAGTGTATTCTATCAAACATTTTTTTTAAATTTTTTATTTATTTATGATAGTCACAGAGAGAGAGAGAGAGAGAGAGGCAGAGACACAGGCAGAGGGAGGAGCAGGCTCCATGCACCAGGAGCCCGATGTGGGATTTGATCCCGGGTCTCCAGGATTGCGCCCTGGGCCAAAGACAGCGCTAAACCGCTGCGCCACCCAGGGATCCCCTATCAAACATTTTTAAAAGATTTATTTATTTATTGAGAGAGAGAATGCACAAGCTGGGAAGGGGCAGAGGGAGAGGAAAATCCCAAGAGACTCCCCATTGAACTCAGAGCCTGACATGGGATTGAATCGCATAGCCCTGAGATCATGACCTATGATGAAACCAATAGTCAGACATTTAACCAACTGAGCCATCCAGGCACTCCCCCTCACCAGTCCCCACACTTTAAGGAAGAAATTATGCCAATTCTCCACAATTACTTTTAGAAAATAGATGCTGAAGGACTATATCCTGTCTTACTTAATGAGGTCAATATTATCCTAATAGAAACAAAAACAAAACACACACACACATATATTACAAAAAAAATTGCAGATCATTGTCTCTCATAAACAGATGCAAAAATCCTTAGCAAAGTATTAGCAAATCAAATCTTAAAGAGGAAAAAAAGAATTATACACCACACCCAAGTGGGATTTATCCCAGGTATACAAGTCTGGTTCAACCTTCAAAAATCAATTAATATAATCCATCATATACCAACAGACCAGAAAATAATAATCACATGATCTTATCAAGAGATACAAAAAAACATCTGGCAAAATTCCAACACTCATTCATAATAAAAACTTTTAGAAAAGTAGGAATCCAGTGGAACATTGACAACTTGATAAAGACTATCCTCAAAAAAACTTCTAGCTAACATTATACTTAATGGTAAGAAAGTCAAAACTTTTCCATTTAGATCAGTTACAAGACAAGAATCCTCCTCTCATCCCTTCTTTCAGCATAACACTGAAAGTCCCTGATAAAACAATAAGGCAAAAAAAGAGCAAAAATGTATACAGATTGGCAAGGAATATGTAAAACTCTCTTTATTTTCAGCTGACATGATTGTCTATGTAGAAAATATAATAGAGTTGACAAAGAAAATCCTGAAATTAATAAGCAATTATAGCAAAGTTGAAGAGTAAAATACTAATATTTTACTATATACCAAGTAGAATTTGACATTATAGACAATTATTTTTATGTTAGTGCTCCAAAAATGCAATACTTAGGTATAAAACTAACAAAATGTGTAGAAGTGCTAGATGAGAATAACTACAGGAGAATAAATGAAATCAGAGAATAAATAAAGCAACATTCCATATTTATAAGTAGAATTATGCAATATTGTCAAGATACCTGTTCTTTCTCAATTGTTGTATAGTTCTTTGCAACCTCAATCAAAATCACTGAAAGTTATTTTATGCATATCAATAAACCATTTTGAAGTTTATATGGTGAGGCAAAAGACCCCAGAGTACCTAAGACAGTATTGAAGAAGTGGACCAAATTTGGGGACCAACACTACCCAACATCAAGACTTCAAAAAGTTTAATAAAGGAGTGGGTGGGTGGCTCAGTCACTTAAGCATATGACTCTTGATCTCAGCATATGTCTTGATCTCAGGGTCCTGAGTTCAAGCCCCATAATGAACTCCATGCTGAGCATGGAGACTGCTGAAAAACAAAACAAAAACAAAGCTAAACTAAAAAACTAAAAATAGCTAATCAAGACAGTGTGGAATTGGTAAAAGAATAGACAAGTAGGTCAATAAACAGAATAGATGGTCCAGAAATAGACCCACATATATATAGAAAAGTGATCTTTGACAAATGAACAAAGGCAATAGTTCAGACAAAAAATAATAGTTTCTTCAACAAGTGAAATAACTGAATATCCACATTCTTAAAAAAATCAATCTAGACACAGAAATTACACCTTAAAAAAAAAACTAGCTCAAAATGGATCATAGACAAGTGTCAAACTATAAAACTCCTGGATGATAACATAGGAGAAAACCAGATGATTTTGAGTATACACCACCAAAGACGTGATCCACGGAAAAAACAGTAAGCTGGACTTCATTATAATTTAAAAAAAAATGAGAGACAAGATACAGACTAGGAGAAAATATTTGCAAATAACACATCTGATAAAGGACTGTTTCCCAAAATATATAAAGAACTCATAAAATTCATAAGAACTCATAAGAAAACAATCCAATTAAAAGATCAGTCAAAACCTTAACAGACATTCACCAAAGATTTGCAGATGGCAAAAAAGAAAAGATGCTGCGCATATTACATTTGAAAATGCAAATTAAAACAATAATGAGATGTCACTTTGCACCTATAAAATGGCCAAGATCTAGAACACTGACAATACCAAAGACTTGTGATAATGTGAAGTAATAGAAAATCCCATTTATTGATGAAAGAAATGCATATTAAATAGTGCAGCCACTTGGAAGACAGTTTGACAATTTCTTATAAAACTAAACATAATGTTGTATAATATAGTCAGTAGGGCTACTGGGTATTTGTCCAAAGGACCTGAAAACTTATATCCATGCAAAAGCTTACAAAGAATGTTTATGATCAGCCTTTTTTCATAATTATCAAAAGTGTGAAGCAACCAATATGTGCTTCTGTAGGTGTATGAATAAATAACCTCTGGTACATCTAGACAATGGATTTTTATTTAAAAGTAAGGAGCTATTGAGTGATGAAAAGAAATGTAGGAAAATTAAATTTATATCAACAAATGAAAGAAACCAACATGAAAAGGCTACATATTGTATCATTCTAAGGATACGACATAGTGAAAAAGGCAAAGCTACAGAGACAACAAAAGAACCAATGATTGTCGAGGGTGGGGTGGAATGAATCAGCAGAACAGAGAGGATTTTAGGGCAGTAAAGAAAACCTGTATATAATGTTATGATGATGAACATACATAATTACACTTTTGTTTATATATAATGTTATAATGATGAACATATATCATTACACTTTTGTTTAAATCCACTGAGTGTAGAACAGCAGAAGTGAATCCTTAGGTAAATCATGGAATTTGGGTGATTATTATGTATCAATATAGGTATATCTTTGATAAAAAAAAATAAGTGCCATTCTGGTGAGTTATTTTGATAATGGGGGAGCCTATGCAAATGCAGGGGCACAGAGTACCTGGAAAATCTTCATACATTCCTCTCATTTTATTATAAAGCTAAAACTACTCTATAAATGGAGTTAAAAAAAAAAGCTAGCATTGCATTGGTTAGGCTTCAACATATGACTTTGGTGGGGGAAACATACATATTCAGTTTGCAACATGGATGGATCTTACAAACTTAAGTAAAAGAAGCCAAAGAAAATAGTATACATTGCACACTAATTATACTGCTAAGAACTACTAAATATGACAAGAGAAATCTGTGCTGCTAGAAGTGAAGACAGTTATTACCCTTGAGGAAAGTGCTGGTACTGTCTGAAAAGGAGCATTAGCTATGTTTTTGCCACTGATAATATCTGATATTTTAATTTGAGTGCCAACTATGCAGGTATGTTTAGTCAGTGAAATTTCATCAAGGTTACAGTTATGACATATTTATTTTCCTGTATTATTTACTTCAATACAATGTTTTTAAAACTTATTGCAGTTGTTTGGTGGCATAAATAATAGATACTAACTCATTTTATTTTTTATTTTTATTTTTTAAAGTCATTTTATTTTTAAATCAGGTACATAGAGGACTGCTTTTCTTCAAAGAGAAACAATATTTAAAATGTGTAAGATGTAGAGATTGAGAATAGATGAAAATAAGTAGATAAATACAGAAATAAGTAGATAAATACAAAAAATAAAAAAATTTATTAGAACATTTATATGGTTTGCATATGTTATATGTATTTATATGTTTTAATAAATAACCATAAAGATAATAAAACAGTAATAAGGCAAAATGTACAACAAAATAGCCTTTGCATGTATCAATGAGAATGCCTTCCAATATAAAAATCAAGTGGCAAAATTACTAAAACAGACTAGCAAATTGGTTATAATGGAATGCTAACATGTCTACATTAGAACATGAGGCATCCTGTTTATTAAAAACAAGGAAAAACTTGTCAATATATTAGAAATTTGAATAAGAAAATTAGATTTTTCAATAAAAATAATTAGATTTTTCAATAAAAATAATTAGATTTTTCAATAAAAATATGGTTAGAAGTCTGCTACCAAGAAATGGAGAACATAATTTTCAAATGAAAGAATATTTACAAAATTTGTCCCCACTAGTTTATAAATAAAGCCAAAAATGTAAAGCAAAAAAGTATCCTAGAAACTATTCTGTGAAAGACAGCAAGAGGGAGAAAATAGTTTTAAAAACCAAAAGAATTTATGAAAGGGAAATCAAATTAGAGTGTATATAGAAAAAGCATTGTTCCATGAAAAGGGGCTAATAACATGCTTTACTTTAAAATAATTATTACCATAGAGATGACCAACAGACACACGAAAAGATGCTCGACATCACTGATCATCAGGGAAATACAAATGAAATCCACAGAGATATCACTTTGCACCTGTCAGAATGGCTAAAGTCAACAACACAAGAAACAACAGGTGCTGGTGAGGATGCAGAGAAAGGGGAACCCTCTTGCACTGTTGGTGGGAATGCAAACTGGTGCAGCCACTGTGGAAAACAGAATGGAAGTTCCTCAAGAAGCTAAAAATAGAACTATCCTCATCCATCAATTGCACTATTAAATACTTAGTTAAAGAATACAAAAACACTAATTCAAAAGGATACCTGTAGACTGCTGAAATAAAAGCATTATCTACATTAGCCAAATTATGGAAACAACCCCAAGTTTCCATCAAATAATGAATGGAAAAAGAAGATGTGAGTTGGGGGCACCTGGGTGCCTCAGTCAGTTGATCGTCTGACTAGGCTTCAGCTCAGGTCATGATCTCAGTCATTAGACTGAGTCCCATGTTGGGCTCCATGCTCAGTGGGGAGTCTGCTTGAGTTTCTCTCCCTTTCCCTCTGCCCCTGCCCAGTTTTGTATGCTCTCTCTCACACAAATAAGTCTTTTTTAAAAAGAAGATGTGGTTTATATGTGTATATATAATGGAATATTTATTATTCAGTCATAAAAATGATGAAATCTTGCCATTTACAAAAACACAGATGGAACTAGAGAGTATAATGCTAAGATAAGTAAGACAAAGACAAATAGCATATGAATTCAGTCATATGTGGAACTTAAGAAAAAAAAACAAATAAGCAAAGAGAAAAAAGGGAATGAGAGAGACAAACCAACAAATAGACTCTTAACTCTAGAAAACAAGGGGTTGTGGGGGGAGGAGGTTGTTTAAAAATAAGTGATGGGTATTAAGGAGTGCACCTTTTTTTTCAGCTATATTGAGGTATATACATAAGCTTGTATATATATATATTTAAAAATAATAAAGTAATTATTTAAAAATCATGAAAGGCAAAAAGGGAAAATTAGGAACAATTTTATTAGCATCAGTGATATCACAAAGAAGGAACTAATTACATTGCTTTAAGTGTTTATGAAAAATGTCATTAAAAGTTATAAAAGGAAAGAATGAAATTATTACTGATAAAGTCAAAATAAGCCAAAAATTGTTAGTATGTGCCCATATATTTTTTTTAATGTCTTTTCTAGTCTGTCTAATCACAGGAGTGAACTGGAATTAAGTTCTGACATTTACCCTTGTTGGGCAAATTTTGCTTGCTTTGGAATAAATCAAACATTTGGGGCAAGGATGTAAAAAAAAAAAATGTTTGCAAATCTTTTGAGAAGACACAGGGTCTCCTTTTTATCCAAATTGTGACTCTGATCAAATAAAAATAAAAAATAATATTTAATAAACAATGGAAGTTATATCTAGGAATAAAACATTATCTCCCAATAATATTAATACCAAACCTAAGAATATTTTGTTGCATATCATAAGAATTATATTCATTATTGCTTATTTTAAAACTATTACTGACATAGTTATGTTTAATCAATATTCTCAAAATGAACACAACTTTACCCAAATATTTACATCAAAATTACAGTTAGCACAAAAGAAGTAAGGTTTCTACCACAGCACAGGGGTTGCTGACTAACCCACTGATATTACTGAATTAATTACACTCTCTTATTAAAAAAGCATATTAAATTTTGTAATTAATGGTTTGAGTGAGTTTTCCATTCATCTAAATAAACACGTTAAAGTCTGCAGCCTGGATTAGAACCTCGGTCAAGGGGTACCAGGGTGGCTCAGTCTATTAAGCACCTGCCTTCAGCTCAGGTCATGATCCCAGAGTCTTGGTATGGATCCCTATATTGGGATCCCTGCTCAGTGGGGAGTCCAGTTCTCCTTCTCCCTCTTCCTTTTACCCTCCCCTGGCTCCTGCTCTGTCAAATAAGTAAACAAAATCTTAAAAAAAAAAAAAAATCCCAATCAAGATTCAATCAGAGCTAATCATTTTAGATGTTAAATATAAAACTTTAAAGAACAGAAAAACTTATTCTACCATGTGAGTGTTTGCTTTCTCTACAATCTCACCTAGCTGCAGAATACATTTTATTCATTCCTTAGGCTACTATCCTCCCAACTTCATCATTAAGCAGATTTGGGTTTTGGATGTCTTTATGGCGAGAGTCTGTTAATCAGCACTCTTTCTCTAAAATAAAATATTTGTTTCCCTCATGTTAGACGACGTAGTGGGCGTAGAAAGTTCATTATAATACCCATCCTTTGTAAATATGTTACTTTGCGCACATTATGATGTCTCTAATAGATAACAGAACAAATAAGATACCTTCTTTACTTTCTATATTTGCAATAATCAAACTGCTATGGAGAAGTATTAATTTTCAAAATCTCACTAGAAAAACTACAAAATTATCTTAATAAAGCCCCAAACCCACTCTAGATAAATAAGAACATAAATTATTTGACTAAACATTAAATTATAGGTGACTTATTTTGCTTAACATAATCCTTTCTAGAGGGGTGGGGCAAGATGGTACAGAAGTAGGGTCCCCAAGTCAACTGGCCCCACCAACTTACCTAGATTGCTTTCAAGTCATCCTGAAAACCTATGAATTCGACCTGAGCTTTAAAGAGAGAATGCTACAGAGAGGAGTTTGCACTTCTAACAAGGTAGGAAGGTGGAAAAAAATAAATAAAAAAGAATCCAGTGGGGGATCCCTGGGTGGCTCAGCGGTTTGGGGCCTGCCTTTGGCCCAGGGTGCTATCCTGGGTTCCTGGGATCGAGTCCCGCACTGGGCTCCCGGCATGGAGCCTGCTTCTCCCTCTGCCTGTGTCTCTGCCTCTCTCTCTCTCTCTCTCTGTCTCATGAATAAAAAAAAAAAAAAAAAAGAATCCAGTGGGGGAGGGGCCCCCGCGAGGAGTCAGCCTATAAGCCACAGGGCGAAAGCCTCGGCACAGGGAGGCCCCGCCCGGGGCAGCGGGAACTTCACGTCCGCCCCGGATTCTTCCCGAGGGAAAGGCGCTGAGCGGGGAGCCCGGGCGGAGCCGCGGAGGGGCCGTGGGGCCTCCAGCCTCCCGGGGTCACTGGCAGGACGTGCGCCCGGGGCAGGGCGCCCCACACCCCGCGGGCCGAGCGCGGGAAAGGGCTGGAGCGCCCGGCGGGGCCTCGGGGAGCAGCCGGGCGGGCGGGCGGGCGGGGGCTCCGGGCGGAGGGGGCTGCGCCCTGCTGCCTTCGGGAGCCGCGGCCCCGGGAGCGACCCCAGCAGCGCAGGCCCCGGAGCCCAGGGCGCGGGGGACACGGCCGGGACCCTGCGCTCCCCCCGGGACGGGGAGGCGGGAGGCGGGGAGGCGGGGAGGGCCCGGGACGGCGGGGACGCTCCTGCCGCCGCCGCCGGGCGCCCCCGAGCTGTGCGGGGCCGCGCCCCCCGCCCCGGAGCATCCAGGCCAGTGCGGACGGGGAGCTGCGGTCGGTACCGCGGGAGCTGACGCCGGGGCTGGGGACCCGGCCGCCTCCAGGGGGGTTGTCCCTCCTGGGTCACCCTGCGCCTGGGAGGGGCGGGGCCGCCAGGGGACGGGGGCCTCACGGGGTCAGCAGCAGGGGCGGAGCATCTCCCCAGGTGCACACACCTGAGAACCGGCACAGCAGGCCCCGCCCCAGAAGACCAGCTGGAAGGACGGGGAAGAGCAAGTTCTCCACCCAGCAGCGCTGGAAAGCTCCAGGGGAAGTGCAGGGATTTACAGTGTATAGAACCAGAGGGTACCCATCCTTGTTTTGTTTTTGTTTTTTCTTTTTTTTTTTAATTCCTTTTTCCAGTACAACTCGTTTTTAGCCACTCTGCACTGAGTAAAATTACTAGAAAGAACTCACCGCAAAAGAAAGAATCAGAAACAGTACTCTCTGCCACAAAGTTACAGAATTTGGATTACAATTCGATGTGAGAAAGCCAATTCACAAGCACAATTATAAAGCTACTGGTGTCCCTGGAAAAAAGCATAAAGGACTCAAGAGACTTCATGACTGTGGAATTTAGATCTAATCAGGCTGAAATTAAAAATCAATTAAATGAGATGCAATCCAAACTGGAGATCCTAACAACGAGGGTTAATGAGGTAGAGGAAAGAGTGTGTGACATAGAAGATAAGTTGATGACAAGGAAAAAAGCTGAGGAAAAAAGAGAAAAACAATTAAAAGACCATGAGGAAAGGTTAAAGGAAATAAATGACAGCCTCAGAAGGAAAAATCTATGTTTAATTGGAGTTCCAGAAGACGCCAAAAGGGACAGAGGACCAGAAAGCATATTTGAACAAATCATAGCTGAGAACTTCCCTAACTTGAGGAGAGAAACAGGCATTCAGATCCAGGAGATAGAGAGATCCCTCCCTAAAATCAATAAAAACCATTAAACACTTCAGCATTTAATAGTGAAACTTGCAAATTCTAAAGATAAAGAGAAAATCCTTAAAGCAGCAAGAGACAAGAGATCCCTAACTTTTATGGGGAGGAGTATTAGGGTAACAGCAGACCTCTCCACAGAGACCTGGCAGGCCAGAAAGGGCTGGCAAGATATATTCAGGATCCTAAATGAGAAGAACCTGCAGCCAAGAATACTTTATCCAGCAAGGCTCTCATTCAGAATAGAACGAGAGATAAAGAACTTCCAAAACAGGCAGAAAATGAAAGAATATGTGACCACCAAACCAGCTCTGTAAGAAATATTAAGGGGGACTCTTAAAGAAAGAGGATGACCAAAGAAATAATCCACAAAAACAGTCACTGAATAGGTATTATGATGACACTAAATTCCTATCTTTCAATAGTAACTCTGAACATGAATGGGCTAAATAATCCAATCAAAAGATGCAGGGTTTCAGAATAGATAAAAAAGCAAGAACCATCTATTTGCCATTACAAGAGACTTATTTTAGACCTAAGGACACCTCCAGCCTTAAAATAAAAGGTTGGAGAACAATTTACCATTCTAATGGTCCTCAAAAGAAAACAGGGGTAGCAATCCTCATATCAGACAAATTAAAGTTTATCCCAAAGACTGTAGTAAGAGATGAAGAGGGACTCTATATCATACTTAAAGGGTCTATCCAACAAGAGGACCTAACAATCGTGAATATTTATGTCCCTAATGTGGGACGTGCCAAGTATATCCATCAATTAATAACCAAAGTAAAGACATACTTAGATAATAATACACTAATACTGGGAGACTTCAACATGGCACGTTCTGCAAATGACAGGTCTTCTAAGCACAACATCTCCAAAGAAACGAGCTTTAAATGATACACTGGACCAGATGGATTTCACAGATATATACAGAACTTTCCATCTGAATGCAACCAAATACAGTCTTCTCAAGTGCACATGGACTTTCTCCAGAATAGACCACATACTGGGTCACAAATCAGGTCTTAACCAATATCAAAAGATTGGGATTGTCCCCTGCATATTTTCAGACCATAATGCTTTGAAACAAGAACTCAATCACAAGAAGAAATTTGGAAGAAATTCAAACATGTGGAGGTTAAAGACCATCCTGCTAAAAGATGAAAGGGTCAACCAGGAAATTAGAGAAGAATGAAAAAGACTCATGGAAACTAAAGAGAATGAAGATACAACCATTAAAAATCTTTGGGATACAGTAAAAGCAGTTCTGAAAGAGAAATACATCACAATACAAGCATCCCTCAAAAAAATGGAAAAAAAAATCAAATACACAATCTAGCCTTGCACCTAAAGGAACTGGAAAAAGAACAGCAAATAAAACCTCCACCCAGCAGAAGAAGAGAGTTAATAAACATTCGAGCAGAACTCAATGAAATAAGACCAGAACTGTAGAACGGATCAACAAAACCAGGAATTGGTTCTTTGAAAGAATTAATAAGATAGATAAAGCATTAGTCAGCCTTATTAAAAACAAAAGAGAAAAGACTCTAATTAATAAAATCACGAATGAAAAAGGAGAGATCACAACCAATTCCAAGGAAATACAAATTATTTAAAGATGAATTATAAGTAGCTATATGCTAATAAATTAGGCAATCTAGAAGAAATGGACGCATTTTTGGAAAACCACAAATTACCAAAACTGGAACAGGAAGAAATAGAAAACCTTAACAGACCAATAACCAGGGAGGAAATTGAAGCAGTCATCAAAAACCTCCCAAGACACAAAAGTCCAGGGCCAGATGGCTTCTCTGGGGAATTCTATCAAACGTTTAAAGCAGAAACAATATCTATTCTACTAAAAGTGTTCCGTAAGATAGAAAGGGACAGAATATTTCCAAACTCGTTCTATGAAGCCAGAATCACCTTAATTCCAAAACCAAAGACCCCACCAAAAAGGAGAATTATAGACCAATATCTCTGATGAACACAGTTGCAAAATTTCTCAACAAGATACTAGCCAATAGGATCCAACAGTACATTAAGAAGATTATTCACCACGACCAAGTGGGATTTATCCCTGGGATGCAAGGCTGGTACAATACTTGTAAAACAATCAACGTGATAGATCATAACAACAAGAGAAAAAACAAGAAATATAAGATCCTCTCAATAGATGCAGAGAAAGCATTTGAAAATATACAGCATCCATTCCTGATCAAAACTCTTCAGAATGTAGGGATAGAGGGAATATTCCTCAGCATCTTAAAAACCATCTACGGAAAGCCCACAGCAAATAACATTCTCAATGGGGAAAACTGGGAGCCTTTCTCCTAAGATCAGGAACACAACAGGAATGTCCACTCATCACTGCTATTCAACATCGTACTAGAAGTCCTAGCCTCAGCAACAGGCAACAAAAGTAATAGAAGACATTCAAATTGGCAAAGAAATCAAACTCCCTCTTTGCAGATGACATGACACTGTACATAGAAAATTCAAAAGACTCCACCCCAAGATTGCTAGACCTCATACAGAAATTCATCAGTGTGGCAGGATACAGAATCAATGCCCAGAAATCAGTGACATTTCTATACACTAACAATGAAACTGAAGCAAGAGAAATTAAGGAGTCAATCCCATTTACACTGCGCCCAAAAGCATAAGATACATAGTAATAAACCTCACCAAAGAGGTAAAGGATCTATACCCTAAAAACTACAGAACACTTCTGTAAGAAATTGAGGATGACATGAAGGGATGGAAAAATATTCCATGCTCATGGATTGGCAGGATTAATATTGTGAAAATGTCAATGTTACCCAGGGCAATTTACACGTTTAATGCAATCCCTATCAAAATACCATGGACTTTCTTCAGAGAGTTGGAACAAATCATCTTAAGATTTGTGTGACATCAAAAAAGACCCCAAATAGCCAGGGGAATATTGAAAAATAAAACCAGAGCCGGGGGCTCCACAATGCCAGATTTCAGGTTGTACTACAAAGCTGTGATCATCAAGGCAGTGTGGTACTGGCACAAAAACAGACATATAGATCAATGGAACAGAATAGAGAATCCAGAAATGGGCCCTCAACTCTCTGGTCAACTAATATTCAACAAAGCAGGAAAGACTATCCATTGGAAAAAGGACAGTTTCTTCAATAAATGATGCTGGGAAAATTGGACAGCCATGTGCAAAAGAATGAAACCAGACCATTCTCTTACACCATACACAAAGATACACTCAAAATGGATGAAAGATCTAAATGTAACACAAGAATCCATCAAAATCCTAGAGGAGAACACAGGCAATACCCTTTTTGAGCCAAGCCACAGCAACTTCTTGCAAGATACATCTATGAAGGCAAGGGAAACAAAAGCAAAAATGAATTATTGGGACTTAATCAAGATAAAAAGCTTATGCACAGCTAAAGAAACAGTCAAGAACAACAACAAAAAAAGACAACCTACAAAATGGAGAAGTTATTTGCAAATGACCTATCAGATAAAGGGCTAGTTTCCAAGATCTATAAAGAACTTTTAAACTCAACAGCAAAGAAACAAACAATCCAATCATGAAATGGGCAAAAGACATGAACAGAAATTTCACAGAGGAAGACATAGACATGGCCAACAAGCACATGAGAAAATGCTCCGCATCACTGGCCATCAGGGAAATGCAAATCAAAACCACAATGAGATACCACCTCACACCAGTGAGAAGGATGAAAATTAACAAGACAGGAAACTACAAATGTTGGAGAAGATGTGGAGAAAGGGGGACCCTCTTGCACTGTTGGTGGGATTATGAGCTGGTGCAGCCACTCTGGAAAACTGTGTGGAGGTTCCTCAAAGAGTTAAAAATAGAATTGCCCTATGACCGAGCAATTGCACTGCTTGGGATTTACCCTAAAGATACAGATGCAGTGAAACGCCGGGACACCTGCACCCCGATGTTTATAGCAGCAATGTCTACAATAGCCAAACTGTGGAAGGAGCCTCGGTGTCCATCAAAAGATGAATGGATAAAGAAGATGTGGTTTATGTATACAATGGGATATTATTCAGCCATTAGAAATGACAATACCCACCATTTGCTTCAACATGGATGGAACTGGAGGGTATTATGCTGAGTGAAGTAAGTCAAGCAGAGAAGATCAAACATTATATGGTCTCATTCATTTGGGGAATATAAAAAATAGTGAAAGGGAATAAAGGGGAAAGGAGAGAAAATGAGTGGGAAATATCAGTGAGGGTGACAGAACATAAGAGACACCTAACTCTGGGAAACGAACAAGGTGTGGTGGAAAGGAAGGTGGGTAGGGGGTTGGGGTGACTGGGTGATGGGCACAGAGGGGGGCATTTGACGGGATGAGCACTGGGTATTATGCTATATGTTGGCATATCAGACTCCAATAGAAATATATACCAAAAAAATATTCTCTAGCTTCTTTCATGTCGTTGCAATGGCAAGCTTTCATTCTTCTTTGTGTCTTAGTAATATTCCGTTGTACACATATATAACATCTTTTTTATCCACCAGTTGATGTACACTTGTGCTGTTTCCATGATTTAGCTAGTGTGGATAATGTTGCTATAAACATCATGTTGCATGTATCCCTTTAAATAAGCATTTTTTGTATTTTGGGGGTAAATACCTAGTAGGCAATTGCTAGATCATAGGGTAATTACATTTTAACTTCTTGAGGAACCTCCAAATAGTTTTCCACAGTGGCTGCACCAATTTGTATTCCCATCAACAGTGTAAGAGTGTTCCTCTTTTTTCCACATCCTCATCAGCACCTGTTTCATGTATTGTTGATTTGAGCCATTCTGACAAGTGTGAAGTGATATCTTATTGTAGTTTTGATTTGTATTTTCATGATGATCAGTAATATTGAACATCTTTTCATGGATCTGTTGGCATTTGTATGTCTTCTTTGGAAAAAAATGTCTATTCATATTTTCTGCCCATTTCTTAACTGGACTATTTGTTTTTTGAGGTATTGAGTTTTATAAGTTCTTTATAGATTTCTGGTACTAACCCTTTATTAGATGTGTCATTTGTCTTTTCCCGTTTCATAGGTTTAAGTTTTGTTGATTGTTTCCTTTACTGTGGAGGTTTTTATTTTGATGAAATCCCAATAGTTCATTTTTGCTTTTGTTTCCCTTGCCTCAGGAGAATATCTAGAAATATGTTGCTACACTGATAATGAAGAGGTTACTGCATTTATTTTCCTCTAAGATTTTTATGTTTTCAAGTCTCAGAATTAGGTCTTTAATCCATTTTGAATTTATTTTTTTTGTATATGGTGTAAGAAAGTGGTTGTTTCATTCTTCTGCATGTTGTTTTCCAGTTCTCCCAACACCATTTTTTTAAGATACTGTCTTTTGTTTTTTCCATTGGATATTCTCTTCTGCTTTGTCAAAGATTAATTGAACATTTGGTTGTGGATTCATTTCTGGGCTTCATATTCTGTTCCATTGATCTATGTGTCTGTGCTTGTGTCAGTTTCTTGATCTTCAAAGCTTTGAAATATACTTGATGTCCACAAGTGTGACATTTCCAGATTTCTTTTGCTTTTACAAGATTGCTTTAGTTCTTTGGGGTCTTTTGTGGTTCCAAACACTTTTCAGGATGGTTTGTTATAACTGTGTAAAACACTCTTGGTATTTTTTTTTTAATTTTTATTTATTTATGATAGTCACATAGAGAGAGAGACGCAGAGACACAGGCAGAGGGAGAAGCAGGCTCCATGCACCAAGAGCCTGACGTGGGATTCGATCCCGGGTCTCCAGGATCGCGCCCTGGGCCAAAGGCAGGCGCCAAACTGCTGCACCACCCAGGGATCCCACTCTTGGTATTTTGATAGGAATTCTACTAAGTGTGTAGATTGCTTTGGTAGTACAGACATTTTAATAATATTTGTTCTTCGAACCATGAACATGAAATGGTTTTCCATTTCTTTGTGACATCTTCAACTTCTTTCATCAGTGTTTTGCAAATTTTAAGAGTACAGACCTTCTACCTCTTAGTAAGGTTTATTCCTAGCTGTCTTATTATTTTTGGGTGCACATGTAAATAGGACTGATTCCTTGATTTCGATTTCTGCTGCTTCATTACAGGTGTATGTAACAGATTTCTGCACGTTGATTTTGTATCCTGAACTTTACTGGATTCATGTATTATTTATTTATTTACTTATTTATTTATTTATTTAGGTGGTGTCTTTTGGGTTTTCTATATAGAGTATCATGTCATCTGCAAATAATGAAAGTTTGACTTCTTCCTTCCTGATTTGAAGGCCTTTTACTTCTTTTTGTTGTCTGATTGCTGCATCTAAGTCTTCGAGGACTTTGTGAAATAACTGTGGTAAAAGTGGACATCCCTGTTTTCCTGAATGTAAAAAAAAAAAAATTCTCAGTTTTTCTCCATTGAGGATGATATTATCTCTGGGGTTTTCATATATGGCCTTTATTTTTTTGAGATGTGTTTCCTCTATCCCTACTATTTTGAGTGTTTTTATCATGGACACATGTTGTACTTTGTCAAGTGCTTTTTCTGCATATATTGAGAAGATCAAATGGTTCTAATCCTTTCTTTTATTAATGTGGTGTATCACACTGATATGTATTGATCCAATTTGCAGCCCAGGAATAAATCACACTTGTTCATAGCAAATGATACTTTTAATGTATTATTGTATTCGATTTGCAACTATTTTATTGAGAATTTTTGCATCCATGTTCATCAGGGTAATCGGTCTATAGTTAATTTTTGTTTGTTTTTAGCAAAGTCTTTGGTTGTGTTTTCAGGATAATGCTGGCCTCATAGAATGAAATTGGAAATTTCAACTTTTGGAATAGTTTGAGAAGAATAGATATTAACTCTTCTTTGAATGTTTGGTAGTATTTACCATCTGGTCCTAGACTTTGGTTTCTTGGGAGATTTTTTTTTTAAAGATTTTATTTATTTATTCATGATAGTCACACAGAGAGAGACAGAGAGTCAGAGACACAGGCAGAGGGAGAAGCAGGCTCCATGCACCGGGAGCCCGACGTGGGATTCGATCCCAGGTCTCCAGGATCACGCCCCGGGCCAAAGGCAGGCGCCAAACCGCTGCGCCACCCAGGGATCCCTCTTGGGAGATTTTTGATTACTGATTCAGTTTCTTTGCTGGTTATCACTCTGTTCAAGTTTTCTATTTATTGCTATTTCAGTTTTAATAGGTTATCTACTTCTAGGAATTTGTGCATTTTTCAGGTGTTCCAATCTGTTGCACATCATTTTTCATAGTATGATAATTTATTTCTGTGGTATTGGTTTTTATTTCTCCACTCTTGTTTGTGTTTCTATTTATTTGGGTCCTTTCTCTTTTCTTCTTGATAAGTCTGGCTAGGGGGTTATCAATGTTATTAATTTTTTGAAAGAACCAGTTCCTGGTTTCATTAAGCTGTTCTATTGTTTTAAGTTTCTGTATCATTTTTTTTCTGCTCCAATCTTTATTATTGCCTTCCTTCTGCTGGCTTTAGGCTTTATTTGTTTTCTTTTTTTATAGCTGCTGTAGGTGTAAGGTTAGGTTGAGTATTTGAGATTTTTCTTGTTTCCTGAGGTAGCACTGTATTGGCATATACTTCCCTCTTAGGCCTGCTTTTGCTGCATCCCAGTGGTTTGGATCATATCATTTTCACTTGTTTCCATGTTTTTGTTTGCTGCTTGTTTGTTTTGTTTTGTTTCATTTTTTTTTTTTTTTTGTATTTCTTCTTTGAATTTCTGGCTAACCCATTAATTTTTTAGTAATATATTATTTAATCTTTTTTTTTTTAAGTTTTATTTATTTATGATAGTCACAGAGAGAGAAAGAGAGGCAGAGACATAGGCAGAGGGAGAAGCAGGCTCCATGCACCAGGAGCCCGACGTGGGATTCGATCCCGGGTCTCCAGGATCGCGCCCTGGGCCAAAGGCAGGCGCCAAACCGCTGTGCCACCCAGGGATCCCTATATTATTTAATCTTGATGTATTTGTGATCTTTCCAAATTTTTTTGCTTTCAAGTTGATCTCCAGTTTCACAGTGTTGTAGTCACAAAAGGTGCATGGTATGATCTCAATCTTTTTTTATTTGTTGAGATTTATTTTGTTCCTTAAAATGTGATCTATTCTGAAGAATTTCCCATGTACACTTGAACAGTATGTGTATTCTGCTGTTTTTTCATGGAGTGTTCTGAGTATATCTATTAAGACCATCTGGTCCATTGTTTCCTTGTTAATTTTCTGTTTAGATGATCTGTCCATTGAGGTATATGGGGTGTTAACCTCCCCTACTATTTCTGTGTTATTATCAATGAGTTCCTTTATGTAATTTTACATATTTGGGTGCTCCCATGTAAAGGGCATAAATATTTACATCTTGAATTCTCCCCCTTATGATTATATATGTACTTAATTTTTTTTTCTTTTTATAGTCTTTGTTTTTTTTTTTTAACGATTTATTCATTTATTTTAGAGAGGGTATGTGTGAGCAGGTGGAGCAGAAGGAGAAGGAGACAGAGGGTGAGACAGAGGGTGAGAAGTGGACTCTGTGCTGAGCAGACTCCCCATTGAGCCTAAAGCCCAATGTGGGGCTCAATCTCATGACTGAAATTCACCTGAGCAAAAACCAAAATTTGGACACTTAACCAACTGAACCACCCAGGCATCTTTCCATTGTCTTTGTTTCAAAGTCTAATTTGTCCAAAAAATATTACTACTTAATAGTAATTTAATTACTTAATTTACTTAATTTAATTTATTTCAGCTGTCTTTTGACATAAATGCATGACAAATGTTTCTCCACCCCCACTTTCAAACTTTAGGTGCCTTTAGGTCCACAACGGGTCTCTTTTGGGTGGGATATATAGGAATATTGTTTTTTTTAATACATTCTAAACCTTATGTCTTTTGATTGGAACATTTAGGCCATTTACATTCAAAGTAATTGTTAATAAACATGTATTTATTGCCATTTTATTACTTGTTTAGTTGTGGTTTCTGGAAATTTTCTCTGATCCTTTCTTATCATTGTCACTTTGGTCTCTCCTTTACACTCAAAGAGACCCCTTTAATATTTCTTGCAAGGGTAGTTTAACGGCCATGAACTCCTTTAGTTTTCATTTTCTGGGAAACTTTTTGTCTCTTCTTTGATTCTGAATAATAGACATGTTGGATAGAGTATTCTTGGGTATAGATTTTTTTTTTTTCCATTCAGAACATTGAATATAGCATGTCTTCTTCTGGGTTGACAAATTTTTGTTGAAAACATCCAGCTTGCCTTATGAGTTTTCCCTTGTAAGTTAAGAACTTCTTTGTCCTCCTGCTTTTAAGATTTTTTCTTTATCACTATATTTTGTAAATTTAGCTACAGTATGGGTGTTGGCCTGCTTTTGTTGATTTTAGTGAGAGTTCTCTGTGTTTCTTGTATCTAGATGTCTGTTTTCTTCTCCAGATTAGGGATATTTTCAGCTATTATTTCCTCATAAGTTTTCTGCCCCCTTTTCTTTCTCTTCTTCTGGGATTCCTATAATACAAATGTTAATATATTTAAAGGAGTCACTGAGTTTCCTATGTGTATTCACATGTTCCATAATTCTTCTCTCCTTTCTTTAGCTTCATTATTTTCCACTATTTTGTCTTCTAAGTCACCATTTCTTTCCTCTGCTTTTTGTAGCCTTCTGTTCATTGCATTAAGCCTGTTTTCAATTTCATTTATTGCATTCTTCATTTGTGTTTCTTTCTTACTCTTTTATCTCTGTTGTAAGGGTCTCCCCATGTCTTCTATTCTTTTCAAGCTCAGTGAGTATTATGATAGTTGCTTTAAATTTTCTATGAGGCATGTTACTTATATCTGCTTTGCTTAGCTCTCTGGCTGTGGCCTCAACTTGTTCTTTCATTTGGGATAAATTAATCTTTCTTGGCATTTTATCTAGGTCTCTGTATTTTTCTCTGTGTTAGAAAAGTCAGTTAAGTCTCCTGATCTAGAAAGTAATGGCCTTATGAAGAAGTCATGCAGTGCCCTCAGCCTGGTGCT
The DNA here is from genome assembly GCF_003254725.2 of Canis lupus dingo. Taxonomy (NCBI): domain Eukaryota; kingdom Metazoa; phylum Chordata; class Mammalia; order Carnivora; family Canidae; genus Canis; species Canis lupus. The sequence goes on along the minus strand of NC_064253.1, from coordinate 31,952,891 downwards.
TTAGGCAGTATCTCCAGCATACATATTTGTTATGCCATGCTGATCTATTCTTCAGGCCAGTTGTCTGCAGGGGTTCTCCTTGCCTTCTGTGTGCAGTGTTGGGTCTCTAATCCGAATGTGGCATGTTTTAACTGCGTGTACTCTGGTCTGCTTGTGAAATGAGACTCAACACCAACTTCACCAGAACTAGAGCCTTGCAGAACTCTCTGATTGGAAGAAGTCATGTGGGTAGGGGTTTGTGCTGGTCTTCTATATTTAGTTAGATTATAATCAGTTCAATATTATTTGAAATTTTCCTCTTCTTATGAAGTGGCTTAGCATCTCTGTTACAGGTTGGCACAAGAAAGTAAAGACTTAAAACATTTTTTTTTAAATTACAGTTTCCTTATTGAAGCTTATAGAATCAAGAATAAGTGCAATCTTTTTTTTTCAGTTGCTTATCAGCATTAGTTGAGCTTTCATTATTTAACACAAACCTCAAATAACTTTTTTTATTTAAAGGCACACTATTAGAAAAAATAAAAACAAACACAAAGCAAAACAAAACAAAACAAAAAACCAAAAAAACATTCTCATAACTGGCTCTACTTCAGTGGTCTAATCCTTGTGCATTTAATGTTACCTATGCATTTAATCTCTTTCTGTGTGAATATTTCAGAATAGCATTTTTAGCAATTTCAAGCAGAACTCAAAGCTCAGTGAAAAATAAGCTCACTAATTTAGAGGAGGAGAGAAAACATAGGAATAGTTATATCACACTTTTGATGTGACACCTGTTCTTGTTTTAATAAATTAATCCTATTATACATCACAGATTCATTTTCTGCCTTCCTTTCTCACTTTTCTTCCTTTCTGTAACATAACAACTTCCAAAACACTTGGGTAATACAAGGCCTTGTGTGGACTAGTTTGTGAATTTCCTCATCTCAAGTTATTTTAGGTTGATGAAGTCCACTGTGTTTTTTTTTTTTTTAATTTAAAATTCAAATATAAAGAAATGAGTCAATAACAATTTTCATGTTATTGACACACTAAGATGAATATTTGGAATAAAAAATCATTTACACAATTTTTATGGGAGTATAATGATAATTTTAATGCTAAAAACATCTCTGTAGCTTGAGCTACGTTTTTTGAGAAAATTTTGCAAAGAGATATCACTTAAGGAATATAAAGGATACAAAATATTTGGAAATAGGTATTAAGGCATATTTGACAGTTTTTATATGCATCCACCTCAGGAAATCAGAAGTAGAAGAGAGATATTGTGTGTTAAGACAAATGCTACTGATAAACAGATGTATATAACTAAATAGAAATGTGAAGAAACTTGTGATCGTGGAGGGGGAAGAAAGTTAAATGCAAGCTTAAGTCTAATTTTTAATTAATTTTTAAAAAATTGTTCTATTTATGCCATAAATAATAGCTTTTCATTGAAAAACAAACATATGAACTACAATAGTATAGCCTTAATATTATATTTAGATGAAATCCAATTACTACAGCTGCAATACACATACATATAATATGTTCTTATAAAAGCGAATTTGGGGCACCTGGGTGGCTCAGTGATTGAGTGTCTGCCCTTGGATCATATTGTGATCCCAGGGTCCTGGGATCAAGTCCTGGATCAGGCTTCCTACAGCGAGTTTGCTTCTCTTTCTGCCTATGTCTCTACCTCTCTGTCTCTGTCTCTGTCTCTCTGTCTCTGTCTCTCATGAATAAATAAATAAAATATTTAAAAAAATAAAAGCAAATTAGATGTATTACTTTCTTACTTTCATTCATAGAATCCTCCCACCTAGAAATACCTTGTATTCTGAAAAGTCACCACTGACTTCTAAAAATTTTGGTAATGAAGCACAGGTAATCCAAATAAGAAATAATTATCAGTTCTATTAATCTGTGTAAAAACACGTATGCATAGATAGAAGATGTGATACTAAAACCTCAGTTGGATGGGTAGATTAAATCTATTACTTTGCCTAAATCTTTACCATAAATTTTGCCTTTAAATTGTCAAGAGCTCTTAGAAAATAGATCAAATTTGTCATCCTGTGCCTGAAGGTTATGATTACTATGAGCAGAGGAGGTTTTTGTCTAGTCCAGGAGGAGAGAGGAATATAGAATATTGCATTTGAGTGAAAGAGGTTTTAAGGTTTTCTGGATCTTTCTTTGTTTTATTTATTAATTTATTTATTTACTTACTTTTTTAAAAGATTTTATTTATTTATTCATGAGACACACAGAGAGAGAGAGAAGGAGGCAGAAACACAGGCAGAGGGAGAAGTAGGCTCCATGCAAGGAGCCTGATGTGGGACTCGATCCTGGGTCTCCAGGATCAGGCCCTGGGCTGACGGTGGTGCTAAACCGCTGAGCCACCCAGGCTGCCCTGTTTTGTTTTGTTTTGTTTTGTTTTTTTAATAGATTTTATTTATTTATTCATGAGTGATGAGAGAGAGGCAGAGACACAGACAGAGGAGAAGCAGGCTCCATGCAGGAAGCCTGATGTGGGACTCGCTTCCAGGACTCCAGGATTATGCCCTGGTCTGAAGGCAGACACCAAACCGCTGAGCCACCAGGGATCCCCTGGATCCTTTTTTGAAACAAATTAATAAAAGTGATCATATTTCATTAAAGATCACATACCAATTAATCAGGTTATACACTCTTCTCCTTTGGGGAGGATGAGTTAACAAGAGTCTTCACAGAAATCTATTCTCTTAATGTGTAAAGGTAGAATATGGAGAGAAATCATCAGTAGCCTCCGACCCTGAACATACTTTTCTACTATGTCTGTCCTATTACCCTATTTACATTAAAATCTAAGTTGGTTTTAGAAAAACAAGACATTTATTAAAAGTTTCTATCTTAGGGCATCTGCTTGGTTCAGTTGGTTGAGCATTCAACTCTGTTTCAGCTCAGATCATGATCTCAGGGCCTTGGGATTCAGCCCTGTGTAGGGCTCTCTGCTGTACAGGGAGACTGCTTGAGATTCTTTCCCTCTTTCTTTCTCCCTCTCTTTCTCTACCTACCCCCCAACTCATGCTCTCTCTAAAATAAATAAATATATATTAAAATATTTTTAATCTCAATGGTACAATTCTCTGCTCCTACTTTAACAATATCCATTGATCTTTATGAATATCAGTTAATTTTAATAGGATGAAAATTAGATTTCCAAAGGCTTTCTACTTCTAAAGAAGATTTTGACAATGTTTACATCTCTATCAGATTTGCATGTTCTTGTGTATGTGTGCACATGTGTGAGACTCTTATTTTAACGTATAAACATTTTCCAAATTGCAAAATGGGATGACAATGGAACATAATAAAATAAAATAAATTTTTACATTGATGTGTTATACCTGAAACACAAAATAAAATAAAATATTATTACAATAACCATCTATTACTATTAAATCCTTTCCTACTTCTCAAATTATATGCAAATTTCAAATATATTCAAAGTGCTAAATAAGGAGAAAATGAGAGATATAAGTTTTGTTCCTCTCTGACCCTCATTGTCACTTATATACTTATTTTAATAAAATTTATCAATTTAAAAAGAGAGATATAAGTTTTGTTCCTCTCTGACCCTCATTGTCATTTATATACTTATTTTAATAAAATTTATCAATTTAAAAAGATTATGAATCAGGTCCACAAGAAGTTTGGAAGTTGCCAAGCTGTCTTAACAACCTATTAGAGGGGTGCCTGGGTAGCTCAATGGTTGAGTATCTGCCTTTGCTTTAGGTCATGATCCAGGGTCCTAGGATCATGTCCCAGATCAGGCTCCCCACAGGGAGCCTGATTCTCTCTCTGCCTACATCTCTATCTTTCTCTGTGTCACTCATGAATAAATAAATAAAATCTTTAAAAGCAAACAAATAAGCTGAACAAATTGAAAATCAATAATTCATCTTATATCTTTAAAAAGTGAGGTCATAGGGCATACTACTGCCTATATAATTGGAGAGACAGATAGGCATATAGATAATCACAACTTACTAGAAAGAAACATTCCATAACCATTGCTAGGGAGAGAAACCAGAATATAATTGAAAAATTGCTAGGGGCTCAGAGGGGATTCATCTAAGCATTAAAAAATCCATGGGGACCCAGTCATTGGGAACCCTACACAGTTTGTTGAATTTTAGCTCGTGGATCTCTACCAGTTAGCATAGTCCAAATATGAGAAAAAAAGAAAAACAAGAACAAAAACACCTCTGGATTTTTCCAGCGTATGGTGGGGGAAATGAACCATTTAAAATGTTCAATTATTTTGTTCTTCTCCATATGAAGCCCTCAGAAGAGGGCTAATTAATCTGTGCCCAGTGGGCTCTTATCAGAGCCTAACTGGTCAGAGAGAAGGAATGATCCAACTATAGGTGGCTAGCCTTCTACATTGAGAAAGTGAAATGCCCAACTTCAGCCCCCTTCTTGCCTTCCATTTGAGGGAAGGGAAATATCCAATGCTAGCCTACTCTAGCCATCCAGTACCACTGAAGAGAAGGAAGAGAAGAAAAGTCTCATAAGCATATGTGAAACTTATAGTCCAGAGTAGCAACCAGTTCACTTAAAGACTAAGACCTAATCATAGGAATACAGAACATTTCCAACTCTGTCACCTTATCTCCGCATGACAAAGGCCTATTTACAGTAGTTCTTTTTATCCAGTACATTGTGTCTGGCTATTGGAATTGGAGTCAAACAAATTTTATACTTATATTGATAACTCTTGGTCATCCATTGAAAAAGTTTTTAAAAAGCACAACATATACGCAATGAAGGGAGAAGAAATGGAATCATTAAATGCTCAATTACAGCCATAAAAGAGAGGGAAACAAAAGAAGACAATTATAAGAAAAAAGAGCAAAGGCAACAAATAAAAAACAGATGCTGTAGTTATTTTTTTAATATTTTATTTATTTATTCATGAGAGAGACAGAGAGAGAAACAGAGACACAGACAGAGGGAGAAGCAGTCTCCATGCAGGGATCCCATTGTGGGACTTGATCCCGGGACTCCAGGATCACGCCCTGGGCCGAAGGCAGGTGCTAAACCGCTGAGCCACCCAGGGATCCCAGATGCTGTAGTTATTGATCCATCTCTATCAACAATTGCTTTGAACATCAATGATTTAAATGCACAATTAAAAGACAGATTGTTAGAGTAGATTTAAAATCAAGATCCAAATATGTGTTGTTCACAAAAAGAAAAACACTATTAAGAAATATAAGATAAAAGTAAGTAGAAGGAGAAAATATACCATTCTAACACCAACCAAAAGAAAGTGGGAGTACCTCTACTAATTTCAGATATAGCAATTTCAAAGAAAGAAAAGTTATCAGAAAAAAAGAGAAGCATCACATATGCTAGCAGAGTCAAATCTCCAAAAAGACATGGAAGTATATGCACCTAAAACCTTTGAAATACATGCACATAACAAGAATGTCAACATATGTGAGGCCAAAACTGGGTACATAGCACTTCAAGAAGAAACAGTGAATCTACTATTAGAGTGGAGAAAACACCAACCTGTCAGAAATGGATTGATCCAGCAGCGAGAGTATCAGTAAGGAAATAGTTGAACTCAACAATAGCATCAATCAACAGATATAATGAACAACTGTAAACTACTCTATCCAACCAGAGCAGACAACACATTCTTCTCAAGTTCTTATGGAACATTGAGTAAGATAGAATATTTTTTGAGCATTTTGAGCCATAAAAAACATTTTAACACATTTTTTTATTTTTTTAACATCTTAACAAATTTAAAAGAGAAACTGACAAAGTCTGCTCTTAGATAACCATGGAATTATACAAAAACAATAACATAAAGATACCTTGAAAATCTTAAAATACTTGAAAATTAAACCGCACACTTCTAAGTAACACATAGGTTAAAGACGAAAAATTATGAGAAATTAAAATTTTGTTGGAATGAAAATGAAAACACAACTTATCAAAATTTGTGGGGTACAGTGAACGCAGTACTTAGACATTTTTAGCATTGAATACATACATTAGATAAAAAGAAAGATTAAAATCAATTATCTGAGTTTCTACCTTCTAATTAGAAAAAGAAAAGCAAATTAAATCCAAAGTAAGCACAAGAAATAAATAAGTAGAAAGAGGGCAGAAATAAGTAATATTGAAAACATGAAATCATTAGAGAAAATCAACAAAGCAGATACTTATTTAAAAATTTCACTAAGATGGGGACCCTGGGTGGCTCAGTGGTTTAGCGCCTGCCTTTGGCCCAGGGCACTATCCAGAAGTCCCAGGATCAAATCCCACGTCGGGCTTCCTACATGGAGCCTGCTTCTCCCTCTGTCTGTGTCTCTGCTTTTCTCTCTCTCTCTCTGTCTTTAATAAATAAATAAATAAATAAATAAATAAATAAATAAATAAAATCTTTTTAAAAAATTTCTAAGATGAATAAACCTATATCCAGACTAACTAGTAAGTGGTAGTGGGGGAACAAAAATTACTAACATCAGAAACAAAAAAGGGGACATAGCTACAAGTTTCATGAAATAAAAAGAATAATAAAGGAATGCTATGAACAACTCCATGCTCATGAATTTGGTAACCTAGACCAAATGAACCAATTTCTTAAAAGACACATCGCCCAAAACTCACAGAAGAAATTGGCAATCTGAATAGGTCTGTATTCACTAAGGAAATTCAATCAGTAATTAATAACCTCCCAACACAAGAAACACAAGCCTAGATGGGTTCACCAGTGAATTCTACCAAACACTTAGGGGAGAAATCATACCAATTCTCCACAATGTCTTTCAGAAGATAGAAGCAGAGAGTATATTTCTTATCTCATTTACTGAGGCCGGCATTATCCTAATACAAAACAAAAACAGAACAAAACCCAAAGGCATAACAAGAAAGTATAGATCATTACTTAGCATGAATGTAAATGCAAAAATCCTCAATAAAATATTAGCAAATCAAATCTAAGGAAGTATAAACAGGTATATACCACAATCAAGTAGGATTTATCTGAAGTATGCAAAGCTAACTCCATCTCAAGAATCACTTAATGTAATTCTTCACAATGACAGGATAAAGAAAATAACATGATCATATCAGTAGATGCAGAAAAAGCATTTGACAAAACACCTAGTCATAATACAAATTCTCAGTAAATTAGGAACAGAGAGGAAATTTCTAACCTTGATAATATTTACAAAATACTTCAGCTAATATCATGGTCAATGGTGATAAGCTCAAAACTTTCCTACTAACATTGGGAATAAGACAAGAAAATTCCCCTCATTACTGCTTTTCTATATTACACTAGAGTCCTAACTAATGTAATAAAGAAAAGAAAATCAGGTATGTAGATTGAGAAAGAAGAAATAAAACTCTTTTTGTTTACAGAGGATATGGACTATTTACAGAGAATACCTGAAAAAATCAAGACAAAAACTATAGGCAGTAGTAAATAATCATAGCAAGATTGCAAGATACAAGGTTAATACCCCCAAATCCCTCCCCTCCCTTTATATCAGCAATGGTAAAGTGGAATTTCAAATTAAATACATGTGCCACTTATATTAACATCCGAAAAATTAAAAATTTAGGAATAATATGAACTTGATCTATACCAGAACCACAAAAATCTGTTGAAAGAAATCAAAGACCTAAATAAATCAAGAGATATTCCATGTTCATGAATAGGAGCCAAGATTTTGGTTCCTCCCAACTTTGTCCATAAATTCAACCCTGACCAAATTCCCAGCAAGTTATTTCATGGATATCAACAATTGATTTTAAATAAATAATGAAAACAAACAACCGGATTTTTAAAAGGGACAAACACCTGAAACAGACACCTCAAAGAAATACAGATAGCAAATAAAAACATGAAAAGATGCTTCACATTGTATGTCATCAGGGGAATGTAAACAGTGAGATACCACTACACATCCATCAAAATGTCCAAAATCCAGAATACTGACAACACCAGATGCTAACAAAGGTATGGAGCAACAGGAATTCTCATTCACTATTCATGGGGACACAGAATGCTACAGTTGCTTTGGAAAAGAGTTTGGCAGGTATTTTAGAAAACTGAAACATTATTTTGTGATCCCACTATTATGCTCCTTGGTATTTATTCAAATGAATTGAAAATTTATGTCCACACAAAAACTTGGATGTGAACATTTATTGAGACTTTATTCATAATTGCCAAAATTTGGAAGAAACCAAGATGTCCACCAAGAGGTAAATCGATAAACTACAGTACATTCAAAAAGTGGAATATTATTCAGTGCCCAAAAGAAATGAGTTATCAAGCCATGAAAAGATATGGAAGACCCTTAAATGCATATTAGTAATTGAAAGAAGCTAATCTGAAACAGTTACTCTACTATAAGATTCCAACTATATGCCATTTGGAAAAAGGTAAAACTATGGAGACAATAAAAATATCAGTGGTTTCCAGGGTTTGGGAGTATGGAAAGATGAATAAGCCAAGCACAGAAATTTCAGAGCAGTTAAACTACTATGTAAGGTATTATAATGGTAAAGTCATGTCCTTATGCATTTGTCCAAACCCATGGAATATGTAACACCAAGAGTGAGCCCTAATGTCAACTAAGACTCTGGGTGATAAAGATCTGTAATGTATGTTCATCAATAGTAAGAAATGTACAACTTTGATAAGGGATGTTGATAATGGGGGAACCTATGCATGTGTGGGAGCAGAAGATATGTGAGAAATCTTTATTTTTCACTCATTTTTGCTATGAACCTAAAACAGCTCTAAAAATTAAATCTATTTTTAAAAGTGTATAGGTGATCACCTATATGTATCAATAGACAATTCTGTGCAATTGAAGGTACTAACAGAACAAAAACATGTAAAATTCTATCTCAAGAACTGTAGCTTTTTTTAAAGTAACATTTTTTTTTTTTACTTTTATCTCACATCTCATGATGATCAATCTATAGAGAACACAAACCAGGATTTATTGGTTATCTATTGCATTTCGAATATAACAATGTTTGCAAATGCCTTATTTTTCTCAGAATGGCTTGCAGAACAGAAACTATTTTATTAACTATAAACTAGTTGCAGCACATATGTGATAATTTGAAAATGTCTTACCATTGTTTCTTATATTCAATCCATCACTATTATTATTATAATTTATCATGATTTTTTTTGCAACTAGCCTTTGAATTGCCCTGCTTCACCCCTGTCCTCAAGAATGGGAGATGTTTATGGATAAGACTTGTTCAAATATGCCACAAAGCAAGGAATATTATAAGGATTACTTAACTCATTTATTATTTAGTGCTTATGTATTAACTGCTGTAAGCCTTCCCAATAAGAAGGCAATACAATTGTGAGAAACCACAAATGAGAGCGGAAAAAAAGCTCAAGTCGGTCCTATATTCAAAAGTTTATATGCAAAGGGAAATGGTAACTTTTCTCATGTTTAAAGCAGTATAATACTCTAAGGTAATATTATGGCATGGTTTCCTTTCATGCCTTTTTAGCAAAAATGAGACAAGTACAAAAGGAGTGAATTTGTAAAAGATTATCAGACAATAAGGAAAAAGAAGAACTAGAATTTTTCTGAAACTCTGAATTCTAGAGTTTTGTGCATGTTTTAGTATTTGCATTGAGAGAAACAGGCATAAAAAAAACTGTTTTGTCTTTTTAAAAGGTATGTATTCATTTATTGCAGTTCAACCCACAATATCTCATAACCATAGATATGTCATTAAATCATGGGTTACAATTTTCATTATTTCTAATATTAAAATATATCCTCATTTACCTCCAAGAGTTGCTGAGTACTTCAAATGAGAGGATTATGAAAGCACATATTAAAGTAAATAACATATGTATATTCATAATCCCATGTGTATTGCTATTTTTGTGGTAGCTTCAAATCCATAATTTTGTCTTGTTCAAGTTCATAGTGTTGATGAGATAGCAAAAAATATCCTCAAAATACTTGCAAAAAGTATCTCATGCTCTAACAAGTGTTAACCTTGCACCAGTTCATTTCTAATTGATGTTTCTATTTAGGAAAAATCCCTTTCTTAGTGATGCCTTCAAGCATCATATAAAATATGAGAAAATTCACCTTATGTGGGCTTTTCAGATTGAGCATTATCTAGTCCTAATGAGCAACTTTCTTCTATGTTTCCCTTTTGATTTTACCAGAGACTTCTAAGTTAACAAGATGCCTGACAATGTGTAACTTGCTGCTTTGTTTAGCATCGTTTAATTGGTAGCTTTCCTGTATTATTGATCTTTGTATGAGTACGTTCAAGTTAGTATAGCCATTCTGGTTTGGAAAAATGTAAAAAAGCTTCTTAGGAAACAACAAATACAATTATTTTATTTTCCATTATTTGTTTAGGATTTGGATCTTTTACAAACACACATGCACACAGAGCTAAAAAAAATTAGCTTGAATCAACCAATTTAGAATATAAATAGATGAGAAAAAAATGTAGATTCTCTTATCTTAAACCCATGGACTAAAGAGTAAAAGTCATAAGAATTGGGGTTATGAAATGGTACAAAGTAGAATACTATGTCTACTTGCAATTTTAGCCTTTGAATGCACTGTCTACATGTTCAGTTTTGTGTTTAGTTTTTCTTATAATGCTTGGACCTTAGTATGTCATCTATATTTTTGGAGAAATGATGTTAAAAGAACATTAAATAAGCATAAAATTTAGTTGTTTTTGGTTTTTTTTGTTTGTTTTAATAAGGAAAAGTAGAAACATGATAAATATGTATGCTACTTTTGTATGACGTAAGGAAAAAATAACCTGATTTTTAAATTTATTTTAGAGAGAGAGATCATGAGTGGGAAACACAGAGGGAGAGGGAGATTCTCAAGTAGGCTGCATCCACACTGAGCATGGAGCTCAACAGGGGACTCAATCTCATGACCCTGAGATCATGACCTGAACTGAAACCAAGAGTCAGTCATTTAAGTGACTATGATATCCAGGTGTACCTAACTTGATTTTTAGTTCATATAGAGTTGTCTTTGTGTTAGAGAAGTCAGCATTATGAGCTAGTCTTCTGTGTTGTTTTTTTTTTTTTTAAGATTTTATTTATTTGAGAGTGAGCAAGAGAGAGGGTGAGTGAGAGTGAGTGAGAGAATGAGAGAAAGCAGGGCACAGCGGGGGCGGGGAGGAGCAGTGCAGACCCCCTGCTGAGCAGGGAGCCTGATTTGAGACTCAATCCCAGGACCTTGGGATCATGGCCTGAGCCAAAGGCAGACACTCAACCAACTGAGCCACCCAAGTGCCCAGGGCTAGTCTTATTTTACCATTTGTGGAAATATTACAACAACATCATTGACTGAGGTGTTTTTCTATCTTATTTTGGCTTCTAGGGCAACTAACTAAATTCTCTTGTAACTGAAGTAAGTCAATCAAGGAGATGATGGTTTGACTATTTTACCTAAATATATAGAGTCAATATGTGTATTGATATAGTCAACTGGTGTTGAGAAAGAGATTATCATAATTAGTGACTGGATGATTAAAGGGAAATTACAAATTCGCACCGTTAATCATTTGATCTATGTTTTCCAAAATAAAAATACAAGTCTCTTAAAGAATAAGATTTGTTCTAAGTTAATTTTGCTTCCTAATTTGAACTGGTTATTTCCTAACATCATATTAAGTGGTCATTGCAATTGCTACTGCTAATGACTAGTGCATAACCTAGAAAAGTACATTTCCACTTCATTAAATTCCTATCTGGTGATAAACTAATTTCACCTAACATAATTCACATACTTGCTGGACCTAATTACCTTACCAATACAATCTGTAGATATAAACACCTGCAGTGCTATAATTAGAAAAAATATCATCAACTAATTCAATAAAATTAATTTTCCCCTTCATTACGCAGTAACTGTCTTTGTTAACTAATAATAGTGTGGCTTAAAGCCTACTAAAAATATTAATACCATTATATTTTTCCTGCTCTTGTGATTTGAACATTGGGCATCAGGTCTCTGAGTCTTATGTTATTTAGGAAGTACATGGTGCATATTAGCTGAATAAATGGAAAGAGTGAGTAGATAACACTCTGCACCCACTAACTTCTAAGGTTGATGCAACCACTTAAAAGGAAGAGTTAAATAGGTAGCAAAGTAGGGTGATCAGGGAGGGTGATCAGGTGATTAGGGAAGCAGATGTTTTCCTAAGGAAAACATAATGATACTTTGTTTATTCTGACATCAATAATTACATCAGTAGTGCTGCCTTAGTTAAGAGATGAGTTAGGTAAGGTTAGCTAACATTTCTCAAAAGGTATTTTTAGAAAACTTCATCCTTTTAGTACTACAGAATTAAAGTGTTTTCCTATTGGATTCTCTTGGCTCTGTGTTTGGTTTTGATCCAGATGCCCTATTGTTAGAGCAGATTATACATTGGAGTCTGGTTTGCCTGGTGAGTAGAAGCTACCAGCTGTTGTACCAGAGGCTCCTTGGTATGTTCTATGAATAGTAGAAAATGGGGGAGAAGCTTATTATTATTAACATGGTATCTTACAACAATTTTTTTTTCTTTAGAATAATTTCTCAGAAGCTGTGGAAAGTCTTATTCTGGATTTTTTTTTTTAAACTTACTTTGGTTTATTCTGAGCAGAAATAATACTTTACCTGAGTGAGAAGATTGTTACAACTTTATCATCATCTGGTAATAAGGTTCCAGAAAATATCCACAGTTCTTTTATTTGTATTTTTTATTTTTAAAGATTTATTTATTTGATGGAGAGAGAGAGAAAGCCCAAATGGGGAGCAGAAGGAGAAGCAGACTCCTCACTTAACAGGGAGTCTGATATGGGGCTCCGTCCCAGGACCCTGGATTCATGACCTGAGCTGAAGGCAGGCACTGTTACCCACAATTCTAAGTACTTTTATTTTCCTATTTAGAAATGATAATTGTTCCTGCAAACAGCTTACTGAACTGAACTCAGTTAAGGCCTCTATAGAAACTTTTAAAATTTAGTAGTGGGTGCCTAGGGGAGGGGAGAGGCAGTGGACATCTCATCTCACAGCCACCTAAAAGAAACCTCATAACGAAGTTCCCTTGCTTATTAAAACTGCCACCTACCAATCAGAAGTGGTCTGCCTCTTTTGTCTCTCTCTTTGCCCTCTGTGTAAGGGGCCAGTTTGCAAACAGCTTAAAGAATAATTTATCGATGTATAGAATAAATAGCTGTGCCAGCATTCTATCCTGAAAAGCTGCAAAGTCAGGAAATAGGTTTAAAAGTATAAGTTTTTAGGAAAACACAACTATATCACAAATGTTATTCAGGATCAGTAACTTTTATATCAAAGTACTTTATCTTACATGTAATGCAATCTGCATGTGATATTTCATTTGACCTTCACATAAATATTCTAAAGAAGATATGGCTCAGCAGTGTATTCGGTAAACTGCTAAAATTTTATCAGTAGTAAATTATGGAGTTATGGCTTTTTAAGTTTAAGTAAATTGCAAAAATCTATGCTTTTCTCTTGTAGCTTGCTGCCTCATGTCATATTTACAAATATTTGATAAGATCTTATGATATGTATATGTACATTTATCTCCTTACAAACATTGTGTTTACAGTTGTATAAATAAACACATATACATACACACTCAGGAATGTGTTCACACAGATTTACTAATTTTAAAACTAATATACGAAGTTCATCCATCTATAATGATATATTTTTTTTTTCCCGGAAGCAAATAAGGCAAATTTTTTCCCAAGTTGATAAATTGAAAGATAATGACTCATAGTGCTAAAGATGGTATTTTAAATCAGTGGAAAGTAATGCTAATTTTGCCTTTATTGGATATTAAAACATGGTTGCACACATCAAAACTACCTTTTAAATTGGTGCAAGTTCAGCAAAGGATGCAGTCAACAAAACTAAAAGACAACCTACAGAATGGGAGAAGATATTTGCAAATGATGTATCAGATAAAGGGCTAATTTCCAAGATCTATAAAGAACTTCTTAAACTCAACACCAAAGAAACAAACAATCCAATCATGAAATGGGCAAAAGACATGAACAGAAATCTCACAGAGGAAGACATAGACATGGCCAACATGCACATGAGAAAATGCTCTGCATCACTTGCCATCAGGGAAATACAAATCAAAACCACAATGAGATACCACCTCACACCAGTGAGAACGGAGAAAATTAACAAGGTAGGAAACCACAAATGTTGGAGAGGATGTGGAGAAAAGGGAACCCTCTTACACTGTTGGTGGGAATGTGAACTGGTGCAGCCACTCTGGAAAACTGTGTGGAGCTTCCTCAAAGAGTTAAAAATAGACCTGCCCTACGACCCAGCAATTGCACTGTTGGGGATTTACCCCAAAGATACAGATGCAATGAAACGCCAGGACACCTGCACCCTGATGTTTATAGCAGCAATGTCCACAATAGCCAAACTGTGGAAGGAACCTCATGTCCATCGAAAGATGAATGGATAAAGAAGATGTGGTCTATGTATACAATGGAATATTACTCAGCCATTAGAAACGACAAATACCCACCATTTGCTTCAACATGGATGGAACTGGAGGGTATTAGGCTTAGTGAAATGAGTCAATCGGAGAAGGACAAACATTGTATGTTCTCATTCATTTGGGAAATATAAATAATAGTGAAAGGGAATAGAAGGGAAGGGAGAAGAAATGGGTAGGAACTATCAGGAAGGGAGACAGAACATAAAGACTCCTAACTCTAGGAAGCGAACTAGGGGTGGTGGAAGGGGAGGAGGGTGGAGGGTGGGGGTGAATGGGCGACAGGCACTCAGGGGGGCACTTGACGGTATGAGCACTGGGTGTTATTCTGTATGTTGGCAAACTGAACACCAATAAAAATAAATTTATTATTAAAAATAAATAAATAAATTGGTGCAAGTTGTATTATATTTTTTGCAATTACATGGAAAATTTTATTTTTTTTTAATTTTTTAAATTTTTTTTTAATTTTTATTTATTTATGATAGTCACAGAGAGAGAAAGAGAGAGAGGCAGAGACACAGGCAGAGAGAGAAGCAGGCTCCATGCACCGGGAGCCCAACGTGGGATTCGATCCTGGGTCTCCAGGATTGCGCCCTGGGCCAAAGGCAGGTGCCAAACCACTGTGCCACCCAGGGATCCCTGGAAAATTTTAAATAATGCAATTCAATGAGACCATTTTCTGTCTTTATCCTTTTGATGATGTTTGGTCTAAATAAAGAAAAATAAAAAAATATATATATATATATACAGAGCTCTGGGATAATTCTGCAAAGCAGTTGTGAACATCAATGAAAGTAGTCTTTTTGCAGACTTACGAAGTTTTTATTTCTGTAGATATAAATACCTTATGTTTCTCAGAGTACTTTATCTCAATAGAGAGATACACAATAAATTATATCTAAAGATAGCATATTCTTCTCAACACATCAAGTTGACATTTTCTCTAATTTTGCCTGTAGTGCTTGCTTTTTTTCTCCTTAAGTTCCAAGTTATTAAATAATCTGAGGAAAAATCCAGATATTGGATCCAGACAGATTGTATCCAAATCAAAACCCTAACTACATCAATCACAAGGTAAAATTCTGTAAGGTAGTAGTGGTTGACTCTCTTTATTTCCATCATTTTACAGAAGGAGTAATAGTTTACATGACAATATATATTTGTTCAGTTTGGGATTCCAGGCTGGGTGAGGGAAATCTTCATTACTGAAAGAGTTGTAACTCTAAATCAAGGGAAATTTTGCTACATTTTATTGTGTAGGAATTAGAAAGTTGTTCTTTATCCTTCTGATCTGTCGGTTAGCATGAATCAAATTAATTAAGCATTTACTATGGAACAGGAAAGTTGAATTAATTTTTTTCATGATCGCATGATGACTTTACAGCAGGAAAGATAGTGCTCAAGTACTGAAACAAGGGAAGATTTTAGAGCAAGACAAACTTGCCTTGCAAATTCTACAATTTATTAGCTATTTGCCTTTGAGCAAGCTATTGAATATATCTTAGAATGAATATCTTCAAATATTAAATGTCATACCATCTTATTTCACTACAGTGTGCTTACAAACATTAATTATGATTGATAATATTAGTATTTTCTATGTAACCTAAGCATGCACACACAAATACACATATAACTTAAGCCTTTCCCAATAGCACAGATAATGTTGGTTGTATTTAATAAGAGGAAGCATGATTGCTTGTGGAAGTTCTATGCAATTAAATTAAAACCATCGCTGTCTACCATTTACCTAAAGTTTTCCACACATATTTCATGAGGTCATAAAAATTTTTTTTTTTGATGACAAGACACTTCATTTTTCCTAATCATCTAATTTTACATGTCCAAAAGTAAAAGCATCTTTTACTTCCCCTTTACCTTTATTGATAATAAAAAAGAATGAAATCAGAGATAAGTTACACACTTAATTTATCCTTAAAATGCTTACTACTTATACTTCTAGTAATACTTTTGCTAAGGTTGAATTCACTGTTTACTTTATTCCGTCCATTATCTCTAACTCAAAATGATGTTCACAAGATCCCCATGTGCTAAAAACAAATGTGTAATTTATTATCTTCCTTTCTTTTAGTTAAAAAAAAAAGTCTCTGAATTGCTACTTAAAGGACATCATAATAAACCAGCCATTTAATGCTTGACTGTTTCTTTGATATTATCAACTAGCAATTAAAAATGATATGGTCAGACAACTACACATACAGGACAAATCAACACAAGATCGGATACTTTTCAATTAAAAAAATATCCTTGGTTATTGAATAGAAATGGGATGGACATAATGTGAAGAAATTATTTTTCTTCCATAGAATGTTATTTATCACTTAACCACATTGTTTTTCAAGTTTATTTCAAAATTACACTTTTACCTTATCAAGAAACAATATTTTGGGCAGCCCCGGTGGCCCAGCGGTTTGGTGCCGCCTTCGGCCCAGGGTGTAATCCTGGAGATCAGAGATTGAGTCCCATGTCAGGCTCCCTGCATGGAGCCTGCTTCTTCCTCTCCCTCTGCCTGTGTCTCTGCCTCTCTCTTTCTCTGTGTCTGTCATGAATAAATAAAAATCTTAAAAAAAAGAAACAATATTTTTTGTCATACAAATATGTCCAGTGCCTCACACTTTTTACAACTGTCTTCTTTTCTAAAATATGAAAACTTTATGGCCAAGAGTTTGACAACTTAGATTTTTTTTTAAAAAAACTGAAAAATAAAACACACCAGAAATAGAAAAGAAATAAATATTTGAATAATTCCATATTAGCTAAAGTGGTAGTGTATGCAATTTTTACAATTTTCCCCAAGAAAATTCCTGATGCAGATGGCTTAAATGATGAATTCTTTCATATGTAAAGGAGGAAATCAGGAAAACTTTATACAAACTTTTTCAGAAATGGAGAGAGATGGATGGCCTGCAGATTCATAGGCTTGTTTTTAGGGCAAAAGTTCAGAAATTAGCTTTTATATATTTAATCACCTATGTTTCCTCACTTAGTCAATGGAGTTATAGACACTATTATATTTTTGTATCCTAATCATGCTATCCAATATACAATTCACCCTTGAACAACACAGGTTTGAACTGTATGGGTCCATTTCATTCATGATTCTTTTTACAATATGGTACTGTGATGTATTTTCTCTTCTTTATGATTTTCTTAACATTTATTTATCTAACTTATTTACTATAAGAATATATAATACATATAACATACAAAATATCTATTAATCAACTGTTTATGTTATCAGCAAGACTTCCAGTCAACAGTAGCCTACTAGTAGTTAAGTTTTGGGAGAATCAAAGTTATACAGAGATTGTTAACTACAGGAGGGCCAGCATCCCTCACCCTTGCTTTATTCAAGGGACTACCGTATTGTTTTCCTTCCCAGTTATGTATCTTCTATGTGTTTAATGAGATGTGCTTGTCAATGTATTTTATAAACTTGAAAAAGGTAAGATTGAAGAGAGAATTTCCTGTAGATTTACCTGAAAAAGTTGATAATATTTTAGTTGTTAGTATTGTTAGTTAGTACGTTGTTAGTATTTTAAAATTATATTAATTTACCTGATTACCACACCATCCATATACCTATTCTTAATAGGATTTTTTCCTTACTTTACTCCGATCTGTAATGAAAGAACACATGTCTGTGGGATTTACATCATCTGCTATTTCTTGCAATGAATAGGCGGTTAGTCTAATGTGACTCCTATTTTAAGGAAATTAATGGTAAGTTCCAGTGAACACTATTTCCCATGTTGGTTCTCAAACCCTATCTTTTTAGCGATCACTAAGTCTGCCTTTCCCATGAGGCTTAATGCTTTGTCCTTTTTACTAGTTCACCTAAGCTTATCTATCCTAGATGATTATGGTATTAATTTCACCTGATTCTCCATCTAAATGCATAAAGTATCGGTTTGTTAGCATATGAGGTCTACCTTTTATCAACGTATTGAGTCTCACTTCTAATTAAGTATTTATCACACTTCATGATAAATCTAAACTTAATGCTGAATTTTAATGAATTAAGTTTTTCACAGGTGGTTAAGTATGTTATCATCAGACAGTGCGATTTATCATCAACGATATATTTTCCCATCTAGTAAACTTTGCCAGATTTGTATTGTCAGTTTTCATATATAAATGACTTCTGGTGAAATCACGATGTTCAACATTTAACAAAATGTCCAACTAAAATTCAATACAGTTTCTTTACTTTCTGTGGGCCCTATTTTTTTTTAAGACAAACATAATTGTATTTCAAGAAATAAAAAGTAAAATCAGCCTGTAACTTATCAACAAACAATATCTGGTAAAATATACTTCTCAAGCTATTTTTACTCATATTCCTTTTAATTTAATGTAGTGAAACTGGCTTCATGTCAGCTCTTGGGAAAATGTCTCAGAGAAATTGGAGTTGACATATAAAATTATATCTATGATGAAGTGTTTTTAGGTTATTTACCTATTGTTAGAGATTTATGAAGTGATAGGTTAAGAAGAAAAAAAAAACAGTGTATGAAAAATTCCAAAAGTTGAAAAACCTTTAGAGCAAAATGGTAACCCTTCAACTTTTTATAAACTAATAGAAAACTCTTCAAAAATATTTAACAATTAGCTAAAAAAAAAGACAAAAAGAAAAAAATAAGCAAAAATTCATCCGAATCAGAAATCCATCCAGTGAGTCCATAAATATCAAAAGTTTGAAAATTTAGTTTCCAAGGAAGAGAAGACATTAGTTTTATTTATTTATTTATTTATTTATTTATTTATTTATTTATTTATTTATAAAGAAAGGCAGATTGCTACATGTGGTACCTCATTTGGATGTGTCTGGAGTCTTGGAAGTTTACTATCCTACATTCTCCTGCAAATGGACTTTTAAGAGCATGTTTGGAGGTTCTAACAGGGGAGCACAGCTACTCCTAAATCCTTGACCAAAAAAGTGTCCTCCTCTATCAGGGAAGGTTATTCTTTGTACCAAGCATGCAGCATGGGAGTGGTGCACATGGAGTGGTAAGGAAGGAGAGGGACATCTGTAGTCAACCAGATGAATGGAATCAATCCTAGTGATCATAGAGTGACAGACATTGCAGCCAGATCCCTCACATCTGATATTAATTTTATTTATGCAGAATCTTTCACCTACAGAAACTTATTAAATCTACCTAGTGGAAGTGTAAAAGGAGATTTTTTAAACCCTTGTTTTATTTTAATAGGTGTGATTCTTCTTAATAGGACAATTTCTTTTAATCCATCCACCAGCATTATTTTGAAAAGCTTACTAAATATAAATAAATGCTACTTTAAATGTACATGCTAGGGGAATTATTCAATAAATATTACTTTCCATGAAATTCTCTTTGTGAGAATTGTACATTTGTAATAGACTTGGCCTCTTCATCAGGAAGCCTGTATTCTAGGACTGGATTTCCACTGACTAGCTATGGAAAATAGAACGTCTCATAACTTTTCTGAGTCTCAGCTCAGTGGCTTATATTTAAGTTTTTTAAAAAATTAAATTTATTATACAATTGATCCTTAAGGTTTTTGTACAGTTATATCCATTTTATTCTCATAACCATGATGCAAAATAATTCCATCACCCCCAAAAAACTTTAGTGTCACTGCCCCCTGCCCTCTACCTCTAACTTTAACCCCTGACAACCATTCATTTATCCACCAACCTAATACTTTGGTCTTTTCAGAAAGTCATGTCAATGGAATTATGTAATATTTAACCTTTATGAGGTTGCTTTTGTTCATTTTTTTTCTGTCAACATATTTTTTGGGATTTATCCAGATTGTTGCAGGGATAGAAAATCCATTTCTTTTTATTGCTGAGTACTATGTCAACCTGTGGATGTTACACAGGTTTATTTCCCCATTTACCTGGTAAAAAACATTTGATTTTTTTCTCATCTTGTGGGCAATTATAGAGGACTGCTTTAAATATTTTGTATGGGTTTATGTGTGGACAGATATATTCATTTCTCTAGGGTAAGTATGTATGCATGTGGTTACTGTGTCATAAGTAAATGTTGCAGCATAATTTACAATAGCCAGGATATGGAAGAAACCTAAGTGTTTATCAATAGATAAGTGGCCAACGAATATATATATATATATATATATATATATATATATATATACACACACATACACTTACACACATATACATACACACATACTTACGTACTGGAATATTACTCAGCCACAATTAAGGATGAGATTTTGTCATTCATGACAACATAGATGGACCTAAAGGTGTTATACCAACTGAGGTAAGTCAAACAGAGAAGATATATATGACTTCACTTATATGTGGAGTCTAAAAGAAATGAACAGAAAGACACAAAACAGGATCGAACTCAAACACAGAGAATAAACCGGTGGTTGCTAGAGGAGAGTAGAGGGTAATGTAGGTGAAAGGGATTATGAGGTACAAACTTCCAGTTATAAAATAAGCCACAGAAATTAAAAGTACAAATGGGAAATATAGTCAAGAATATTATAATAACATCGCATGATGACAAATGGTAACTGTACTTATTTGAATATGGTGAGTATTGCATAGTATATAGAGTTGTTGAATCACTATGCTGTATACATGAAATATAGTAGCATATGTCAATTATACATCAACTAACTATACATATACACACACATTACCAATTGCAGACAACCACATGTAGCAATTATAACTCTCCTACATTGCTGGTGGGAGTGCACAATGTTTTGCTCAAGTCTACTAACTTGAGGTGTAGTAATTTGACCAAATTGCCTTCACGGTAATTTACAGTTAAGTATTTTAGTTTACCAAGATACTTGAATAATTGTAAAAACACTATGAACATATCTGTGTCTATAACACAATATACTATAAGAATTAAATATAAAAACATAAGTATAAAGTATACTCATGAGTTGTAACAACCCATCTTATGAATCTGTAAGTGATCAAAATATGCATACCTTATACAGATGCTATTTGGAATTCAAGTTTTGTTATAGATGAAAGATAATGAAGTTAAACAAACTACAAAAATATCATTTATTACCCACTAGCTATTCGTATTATAATATGCATCCTATTAGATATATCAGATACATTTCTCTATCTGCTTGAAATACTATAAATATCTTTTTTAAAGAAAAAAAAATGAGCTGAGAAAAGTACATGAGCTCATGAAGTTAACTTTGGTGGTTATATATAATACAGGTTAAATGAGAGAATTTATCTTGCTTATGAAATTAGTTCTGGCTCATTACATCATGATAAGTTTCCTCAGGAAGCCTAAATAAGAGACATGCAAGATCATCTAAGGGCACAGATGCATAAAATATGTGTTTCTACATGTATCCAAATTAATTTTAAAATCTATGCTTCAGATATTAAAACAGACAAAAATAACTGGGGTTTTATATACTACATAATTTTGCTCTACTAGTTTGAAAGTTATTCCATATTTTTCCAAATTTTGAAGATGTGTAAACTCAAAGAAGTGATTATTACCAAACTGATACATAATATATTGCCTACAGCAGCTCTCCTTCCCTTATCATTTTCCTTCTCTGAGGAACAATCTCTGTAGTAGTAAGACAGAAAAAAATTGGCCAGTTGAACTGGTTAGGCTGACAGTACTTTGAATGACATACTACACCTTTCCATCTTCTTTTTTTGCATGTTAATTTTTTTTAAGTTTTTATTTTTATTCTAGTTAGTTTACATAGTGTTATATTAGTTTCAGGTGTACAATATAGTGATTCAGCAGTTCCATACATCACCTGATAACTCATCGCAAGTGCACTCTTTAATGCCTAACACCTATTTAACCCATTCCATCTCTCTTCTTAATTTTTATGAGTAATATTTAGCCATTTTGCTGATGCTATTCTGAATTACTATCACTAGGTTATCTGTGGGTTTGGAACAAAGGTCCTACAAGCCAGATTCAGTCTTAGCTGTAGTTGATATATATTCTCATATAACTTTCTCTAATAGTTGTGGAAAGATATCTACAATGATAAAAGTGGGGGCACTTAGTTCTAGGAATACAAAAGAATAGGATTCTCCAAATGTAAATGTACAAAAGTAGAAAGCATTTAACTTTTTGGTATAACATTCAAGAATCAATTTGATATTTATGGAGCTCAACCTATTTCCTGTTATGAAATGTTAGTAAAGAATGTACTAAATTTTTCAGAAATGTGCTTTCATAGTTTGCCTGATAATACTGAAATATTCATCATCAGGGTAGAAAATAAGCATCATTATAGAATTCTATAAAATACTCATTTAAAAACCACTAAATTATCCAAATTATGTCTTGTCTCTCCATTCCTTCCAGTGAATTTTGGAATTTTTGAAGAGAGAGGATTCCCCAAATAATTTAGTAATTAGGAAAAATAAATTTCAGGCTTGGAGTACTACAGTGAATAAACGTCAATCCAGGCTTATGTTTTAATAAGTTTGTTAAGACTTGTTCTGTGACCTAATGTGTGATATAGCCTGGAAAGTGTTCCATTGTAATTGTGAAGAATGATTCTGTTGTTTGATGGAAAGTTCTGTATATGGCTGTTAGTTCCATTTGGTCTATAATGTTGTTTAAGTCTGCTATTTATAGATTTTCCATCTGTATTTTCTATCCATTATTGGAAGTAGGGTATTAAGTCTCCTACTATTATTGTATTGCTGTTTATTTTTCTTTCTAGATTTGTTAATATTCCCTTTATATATTTAGGTGATCTGATGTTGGATGCCTATATATTTAATGGTGGATAAATGATGTTTTATTTATTTCATTAGAATTTGCATAAAATCAATAAAAGATGTATTTTCCACAAATATTTTTATTTGTAGATAAATTGATTTTTTAAGGTTAAAACCAGATAAATACTAGCAAATTCATAGGCTTCAAAATAATCCAAAAATAAAATGATTGTGCATTGGTTTTCCTGGCTCCTTTTTTGAAAAAATGTCACACATTCATAATAGAGGGCTAAAAGAGAGTAACAGTTTATTTCCACACAGGATGAAGCCTATTGAAAATGAAATAAAAATCATACCTACTTATAATTTTTCTTATTAACCTATTTATTACCAATACTTGCATTATTCCATTCCCAATACACTTCAAGATCTAAGCTAATAAATAAGAAACTATATCAACAGACAAAACCTTCTCAAAAAAAAAAGTAATTGGAGTGCACAGGAGAAGAAATTCTAAAGATTTAAACAGAAAATCAATTTTTTTCAGGATTGAGATGCATAACAATTTATTCTATAGGTTGGTAGAGGCTGTCTGTAAAATTACAGTAGCAAAGGTTATAGAGATATCAACAATATTGTTTTTGGTTCGTTAAATCAGAAGTTTCTTCTGAAAACACAAATAATAAAGATACGAGATCATCTAAGGGTACAGATAAAGGATTTGTTTACATATATATCCCGATTAATTTTAAAATATATTCTTGAGATGTGAAATATATATAACATTTTTTACATATAGTACTAAAAACTAGAAAATGTTTTAAATTACTTTATATTTTCCTTAGTTTCGAAAAAATGATAAAGTGAGTAACAATAACATGAATACCTGTGCAGCCTCTATGGGTTTTGTAATTCTATAGGTTAGGTCAAAATTTTAAGTAAATTCAAAAAGAAGTAAATGATTCTGGTGAATTATGTGGTCAGAAAAGTCTTAATTCATTTTACATGCCACTGCTCCCACTTGTTTTAGGTTCTTGAATGGCCTACTTTTAGAAATCAACCTTGCTGTTTTCTTTTTTGTAAATTACTTAGCTATAACAAAAAGGAAATTTAGAAAGGAGTCATATGCAAACTACATGTGAGCAAGACCATTAAAAATCTTTGTCCTGACATTTTTTTTTTTTGTCCTGACATCTTTCAGTAATACCAACCCAGGCTATGATAATGTGACATGAGGGAAATTTGTGTGTGAGATAGTTTATTTTTAAATGTAAACAATTAATTTCTATAGTAAATGGCATCAAAATGAACAACTCTTTAATTTATTCCAGTACAGTAGAGTGATACTTTCTTCTAGACTGAGTGTAAATAACTTTAAAATTCCAAAAGCTCCAAATTATAGATCTTTTCCAATCCCTCTATGTTTTCCAAAGGTAAATAGAGACTATGCTTGCTTCTTGAATCCTAGATAATTATGTCACAAATATAACACATTGGTCATATACTTGACAAGCAAAGCAAATTCTTAAGTTATTAGATGAAAACATCCTTTATGTTTTTGTTATCATAGCAGTCCTAGGTAAATCTTTCTTTCGCTTTTTCTCCTTCCCTCCTTTTGTCCTTCAACTAAAAGACTGAAAAATTCTGTATTCTAATTACGTTTCCACTAAACCATACTATGAAATACAGAGGCAGCAAGAAACTTGTAAATATCTATTCATAATTTTCATATTTGTTCTTTATCACTCTCTCCATGGGTATTATACTTCATTTATTAAACATATCCATCTTTTAATAACACATTTAAAGTATGTAATGAGATGTTTGGTTTAATGCATAAATATACTCTCAGGAAATCTTGTCAATTAGAATGTTGGGAAACGGTGTTTCCCCAAGGCTACTGAAAGCATGATTTTAAATGGAGTGTGACTACAGCCCAAATATGTGGTACTGAGAGCTCTCAATAAGAATTAATCATTTAAAGATTAATACGTCGATAGAAAAATGGTGTTATTTAAATCAAAGCTATTTTACTAGAAAGCAAAGGCACAGACAGCAAGCTTAAGGTGTAATTTCCCAGAGCTGTATTTGTTTTCAGTTTAATGCTATCACTGAATGCAATTGTAAAGGCTTTAATGTTAACTTTCAGAGTTTTTATTGGATAAATTTTTTCTGGGAATTTCCAGAAAACTCTACCGAAGATTTCATATTCAGTGTTGAATTGGATTTGGTAGCAGATGTGAAAGTGTGATCTGAGATTGGAACAATACTAAATTAAATATGTTGTCCAGGGAGATGGGAATATGTAATGTTAAGTACTGTTTGTCTTCAAAGTAATTGACTGGTTACCAAGGTTCTCAGATGAACTGTGGTCAGGTAGGGTAAATTGGTATATGGTATATTAAATAATTATTTTTTAGGAATAAAAAAAATGTTGGGGGAGGAAAGACCTAAGAAGGAGGGAGGGAGGGAGGAAAGGAGGGAATATAAATGCATGTTGGAAAAAGCACTAAAGATATTCTAATCCTCTAACCCTTGGGGACATCAGCAAAAAAGTTTTAAGCATAGAAATAAAGTCAGTATTAGTAGACCCTAGGTCATTTAAATGTGGAATAAATCCATAATGCTCTACTATATTCATCATTAATTCAAAACTAGCACTAATTTATTTATGGTTTATTTATAGCTTGCAGAGTTCACAAATTGAATGGGTTTGAATAAACCAGATGTGCTATTCTCTAGAATAACCCCAAAGAAGAAAATTCAAAATATACCCACACTGGCAAAATCACATTCTCAAAATCACATTTGTTCAAATTTTCTTATTTCACAGTTGCAGCTATTATGAGAAGTTTAAACATGATTTAAAATTCTGACAACTTGATTAGTTTTATTTAACTCTATAAGCCCTGAGAATTTTAAGAACAACCCTAATAACTATTCTTTTGATAAGGATCAGCATAAACTCATTGAGAGTAAAATATTAAACCTAATCATTTTTGTTAAGCAATGTTGTAATAGACATTAAAATACTTTCTTAATTTATAGTAATTAATTACATAGACCACTCAATCAGAAATCAGCATGAATCTATTAAAATAAAATTTACCTCAACAAAATATTAGCAAGCCAACCCAAAAAAGTAAACTAAGAATTATGGGACCAAGTCATATTTATCTGAATTATGCAAGGATAGTTCAATTTTCAAGAATCAATTAATCTATCATATTGACAAACTAAAAAAAAATTACATTAACATTTCAATAAATGTAGAAAAATCAGGCAAAATCATGTTTATCATGAAACCCCCTTCATGGTAATCTTTGAGGTAACTAGGAATAGAAGGGAACTTTCTCAATTTGATAGAGAACATCCACAAAAATCTACAGCTTATATTAACTTGGTGAGAAATTCAAATCTTTCCTACTAATATCAAGTACAAGGCAAGGATATCCCCTTTAATGACTCCTATTCAACATCATATTGGAAGCCCTTGCTAATGCAGTAAGGCAAAAGAAGAAAGAAGAAAGAAAAGAAGAAAGAAGAAAGAAAGAAAGAAAGAAAGAAAGAAAGAAAGAAAGAAAGAAAAGAAAGAAAGAAAGAAAGAAAAAAGGAAGAGGGAGGTATATAGATAGGGAAGGCAGGAAGAAAACTTGTTTGCAGATGACATGACTGGCTCTATAGAATATCTGAAATAATCAACAAAAATACCCCAAAATTTAGAAGCAACAAACAATTATAGCAATGTTGAAGAATGCAAGGTTAATATACAAGTCAATTGTTTTCCTATATGCCAGTAATAAACAAGTAGAATTTAAAATTAGGGCAGCCCCCGTGACTCAGCGGTTTAGCGCCACCTTCAGCTCCAGGGTGTGATCCTGGTGACCAGGGATCAAGTCCCAGGTCGGGCTCCCTGCACGAAGCCTGCTTCTCCCTCTCCCTGTGTCTCTGCCTCTCTCTCTCCCTGTGTCTGTCATGAGTAAATAAATAAAATCTTTTAAAAAAAGAATTTAAAATAAAAAATAATACCATTTATATTAGCATACAAAAAATAAACACTTAGCTTTAAATCTAGCAAAATCTACACAGTATCCACATAAAGAAATCTACAAAACTCGGATGTACTAAAAGAAAGAGAACTAAATAGAGATATTTTCCATGTTTATAGATAGGCTTAACATTGCCAAATGTTACTTTTTTCCAACTTCATATAAAGATTCAATGATATCCCAAACAAAATTCAAGAATATTATTTTATGAGATATTAACAGACAGGTTACTAAAGTTTATGTGGCAGGGCAAAAGTCCTAGAAGAGTTAGCACAGTATTGGAGGGCTAATATTACATGACATCAAGTCTTACTCTACAGATATTATAATAATCAAGACATTGTGGTACTAGTGAAAGAATAGACAAATAGAGCAATGAAACAAAAAGATTCCAGAAATAAACCCACATACTCAAGTGATCTTTGATGAAGGAGAAAAAGTAATACTATAGAGCAAAGATGGTCTTTTCAACAAATGGTGCCAAAATAACTGGATATCGACATGCAAAAAATAAAAATAAAAATAAAGAAAAGAAAGGAAAAGAAATCTCTAGATAGATCTTATCCTTTTTCCAAAACTTTATTCACCTGGATTTTAGACTTAAATATAAATTGTAGAAGTAAATATAAATTCTTAGCTAAGAATATGGGAGAAAAAATGATCTTGAATATGATAGTGTCTTTTTAGACATATTAAAAATAAAATCAATAAAAGAAATGATAAACTGAATTTAATTTAAAAATTGTGTCAACAGAATGAAAAGACAAGCCACATGAGGGAGAAAATATTTGCAAAATATACATCTGATAAAGTACTGTATCCAACATATACAAAGATCTCTTGGGATCCCTGGGTGGCGCAGTGGTTTGGCGCCTGCCTTTGGCCCAGAGCTCGATCCTGGAGACCCGGGATCAAATCCCACATCGGGCTCCTGGTGCATGGAGCCTGCTTCTCCCTCTGCCGGTGTCTCTGCCTCTCTCTCTCTGTGACTATCATAAATAAATAAAAATTGGAAAAAAAAATTAAAAAAAAAAAAGATCTCTTAAGACTCATTAGTAAGAAAACAACCTCTTTAAAAAGCAGGCCAGGGATCCCTGGGTGGCGTAGCGGTTTAGCGCCTGCCTTTGGCCCAGGGCGCGATCCTGGAGACCCAGGATCGAATCCCACGTCGGGCTCCTGGTGCATGGAGCCTGCTTCTCCCTTTGCCTGTGTCTCTGCCTCTCTCTCTCTCACTGTGTGCCTATCATAAGTAAATAAAAATTAAAAAAAATAAAATCTTTATAAAAAAAAAAAAAAAAGCAGGCCAAAGGCTTTAACAGACACCTCATCAAAGAACATACACAGATGGCTTGTAAGCACATAAAAAGGTGTGTTCTGCATCATATACAAGATGATATGAATTAAACAAGCATGGGATAAAACTACAATACTATTAGAATGACTAAAACCCCAATAATTGACAATATCAAATGCTGAGAAGCATGTGGTACAATAGAAACATATGCTAGTAGAAATGCAAAATAGCACACCCCTTTGTAAGACAGTTTGGCAGTTTTCTTCCAAAGCTATACATATTTTATATATAAACCAGCAATCATGCTCCATGATATTTACAGAAAGGAACTGAAATTTTATATTCATATAAAATGAGCACACGGATTTTATAGTAGCTTTATTTATACTTGTCAAAATTGTGAAGCAACTAAGATGCCTTTCAGAGGATAAATTAATAAATCGTAGTATATCCATAAAATGGAATATTATTCAACACTTAAAAAAATGAGTTCCCAAGCCTTGAAAAGACATGAGAATTTTAAAAATATATTGTCAAATGAAAGAAACCATTCAGAATCCTAGATTCCAACTCTAGGATATTCTGGAAATGATAGAACTATGGAGACCATAAAAAAATCAGGACTTGCCAGGAAGTGGGGCTGGGGAGGAGATGAACAGGCAAAGCACAAAGTACTTTTAGGGCAAACGATGGACTGTGGATGATTTTGATGCATTAATGAAGGTTCATCCTTGGCCAAAAAACAAAACAAAACAAAACAAAACCAAAAACAACTGGGAGACACTATGTATGCGTGTGGGCAGCAGATATATAAGAAAGCTTTATACCTGCTTCTCAATTTTTTTGTAAACCTAAAACTGCTTTATAAAAATTTTTAAATGACGTGAATACAATTCAAAGTTCCTTTTAACTTTTCACTATAAAATATTTCTTCTCATCTTCTTTTTTGAGTTTTTACTACTTTTATAACGTGAACAAAAGAATTCAAATGTGATGGAGGGGATTCCTTCTCATTGTGTCTATTTTGTTTTTATATCTCACACGTTCTCGAACATAAGACTCATGCAATTTTAAATAGCATTCTCTATTTTCTCCTTTAATATCTGCTGTCTTTTACAATCATACACTATTCCCTTCATACCCATTATTCTTCTGAGTTTTCAGCATTCCTTCTCCTCTTGTCTGAAAATCTTGCTCGCTACAAAAACATAATACCTACTCATTCTTCAGATCTTAGGTTGAATGTCACCTCTAATAAAGATTTCTGTTGACTCTAAAAAAAAAAAGTTACCACTGCAATAGTACAAATCATATTCTTTATCATTTATATTTCTTTTTTTTTAAAGATTTTATTTATTTATTCATGAGAGACACAGAGAGAGAGAGGGGCAGAGACATAGGCAGAGAGAGAAGCAGGTTCCATGCAGGGAGCCTGACGTGGGATTCCATCCCGGGTCTCCAGGATCATGCCCTGCACTGAAGGTGGCGCTAAACTGCTGAGCCACCGGGACTGCCCCATCATTTATATTTCTAATAGTTTTTATATCTCCATAGAGATATAGTTTTATATCTCTAAATCTAATAGTTTTTGTTAACCATTTCATATTTAATTTTGTTTTTCCTAGTCATTTGACCATATGATATACATTACCATATGTAATCAGGATAGAGATTTTGTCTTACTGTCAGTATTTCCCCATGCCTTGTACAGTGCTTGGTACAGAATGGATACCAATCAGTATCGGTTAAATAATAAATAATTATGTATGTATTCATTTGCAGAATCGTTAGGTAAGCATTTCCAGATAGAAAACTTCCAAATACACATATTTCTGGCATAGAAGCATGAGTCAGCATGATTTGCTATAGAGCCTCAAAGTATTGTAAAGATAATTATTCCCTTATAACTAATTTTTCTTACCAACATTCAAGATTTTTTTAAAGATAAAAATCACAAAAATTGGTATTTTAAGACTATCTCTGTCATATTTGTTTATAAGAGCCAACATGAAAGCATTGATTTGTTGGGGAAAGGGCATGAATAGATGTCCCAAATAGGCATGCAGATGGCAAACAGATACATGAAAAGACACTCAACCCCACTAGTCATAATGGAAATGAAACTCAAAACTACAATGAGATATCACCTCACCCCTGTCAGAATAGCTATTACTTAAAGACCAGATAAAATAAATGTCGGCAAGGATATGGATAAAAGGAACCCTCTTTTGCTGTCGATGGGAATGTAAATTGACACAGCCACTGTGGAAAACAATATTGAAGTTCCTCAAAAAATTAAAAACTAAGAATGCCATATGATCCCATAATTTCCACTACTAGGTACTTACCCAAAGAAGATGAAAATACTAATTAAAAAAGATATATGAACTCCTATGTTTACTGAAGAATTATTTACCATAGCCAAAATATGGAAGTACCCCAAGTGCCCATCAGTAGATGAATGGATACAGAAGATGTGATGCACATACACACACCCAATGGAATATGGCTCAGCCATAAAAAAAGATATCTTGCCATATCAGACAACATAAATGGACCTAGAGGGTATTATTATTATTTTTTTAAGATTTTATTTATTTATTAATGAGAGACACAGAGAGAGTCAGAGGCATAGGCAGAGGGAGAAGCAGGCTGTGAGGAGCTTGATATGGGACTCGATCTCAGGACCCCAGGATCATGACCTGAGACAAAAAGCAGACGCTCAACCACTGAGCCACCCAGGTGCCCCAACACAGTCAATATTTATTGGTTCTCAAATTCTATGGATCAGTGAGGAATTTCTCTAGTCAGGGTCAGCTCTGCTGATCCTGGAGGTCAGTTAAAGGCCAAGGTCTCATTTGGGACTGAATGGTCTAGGATGATCTCACTCACGTGTCTCGAGTTAATCTAATGTCCGTTTGACTTTTTTTAATGGCAGCTGTTACAAGATTTCCAAAACAAGAATTCAAGCCCTAATGTACTAGAGCTTATTTAAAAAAAAAAATTAAAATTTTATTTATTCATGAGAGACACAGAGAGAGGCAGAGACACAGGCAGAGGGAGAAGCAGGATCTCCATAAGGAATCCAATGCGGGACTCGATCCCAGGACCCTAGGATCACACCCTGAGCTGAAGGCAGACACTCAACAGCTGAGCTACCCAGGTGCCCTTAAAAATTGTTTTATCATTCACATACCGTAAAATTTATTTTTAAAGTGTAAAAGTCAGTGTTTTTTAGGCTATTCACAAAATTATGCAACCATTACCACTAATTCCAGAATATTGTCATCACCCCAAAAAGAAAATCTGTACTCTAGCAATTACTGTCCAACTCCCCATTCCCACAGGCCTTGGCAACTACTAATTAATATGATGATTTGCATTTCTGAAAGGACTAATGATGTTCAGCATCTTTTCATGTGCTTTTTGGCCATTTATATATAAATTTTTGGGAAATGTTTATTTAGATGGCTTTCCCATTTTTAATTGATTGTTCTTTATGTTGTTGAGTTGGAAGAGTTGTTTGTATACTCTGGATTCTAGACCTTCATCAGAAATGATTTGCAAATACTTTCTCTCATTCTGCGGGTTGCCTTTTCACTTTCTAGATAGTGTCCTTTGATGCACAAAAGTTTTAAATTTTGATGAAGAGCAATTGATCTATTTTTTCCATTGTTGCAGTGTTTTGGCTGTCATATCTAAGAATACATTGTCAAATCCAAGGTCATGAAGATTTACTCCTTAATTTTCTTCTGAGAGTTTTGTCTTAGCTCTTATCTTTAGGTCTTTGCTCCACTTAAGTTATATTTTGCATATGGTGTGAGGTGGATTCCAATTTGCTTGTGAATATCTAGGTTCCCATCACCATTTGTTGAAGAGTCTATTCTTTCCCTATTAAATGGTCTTGGCACATGTGTTGAAAATGAATTGACTATAGATATATAGATTTATTTCTGTACTCTTGATTCTTTTTTTTTTTTTTTTTGAAGGGGCAGCTGCAGCCCAATATCTTTGTTTTTTTTTTTTTTTTTTTAACTGGAGTTCAATTTGCCAACATATAGCATAGCACCCAGTGCTCATCCCGTCAAGTGGCTCCCTCAGTGCCCATCACCCAGTCACCCCAAGCCCCCGCCCACCTCCCTTTCCATTACCCCTGTTCGTTTCCCAGAGTTAGGAGTCTCTCATGTTCTGTCATCCTCACTGATATTTTCACTCATTTTCTCTCCTTTCCCCTTTATTCCTTTTCACTATTTTTTATATTCCCCAAATGAATGAGACCATATAATGTTTGTCCTTCTCCGATTGACTTATTTCACTTAGCATATAGAGGGTATTATGTTAAATGATTGAAGTCAGACAGTAAAAGACAAGGCCATATGATTTCACTTATATGTGGAATCTAAAAACAAACAAAGAAATGAACAAACAAAAAGAAGAAACAGACTCAAATACAGAAAACAAACTGAAAGCTTCCAGAGGGGAGAGAGAGATATAGACTTCCAGTTATGGAACAAGTCACAGATATAAAATGTACAGCAGAAAGAATATAGCTGATGATACTGTAATAGCATTTGTAGGATGACAGATAGTAGCTACTTATGGTATAAGCATAAGGCATAGATTTGTTGAATCACTATGAAGTGCATATAAAACTAATATAATAGTGTGTGTCAACTATAGTTCAATTTAAAAAAGCCCCAAACAAAAAATGACATCCTATGTCACAATAAATAACACACTGCCTTATTAAAAGTTATTTTATAATTATAAAAACATTCCCCTTCATTATATTTACTTTGTTCTTTTTAATATTATATATAATCTGATTTTCTGTAATCCATTTTTCTTAATATTTATTTCACAACTGATACTTTTAAGTTAAGCCCAGATCGAAAACTATTATGTCTTAAATGCCCATTTCAATAACTATATTTCTCTAATGAGGCTAAATATAATTATCCTAGAGATTTTCCTAAACAAAAGATGACCTATGGAACGTAATTGAAAAGAACAGTTGATACAAACTAAAGTAAATTAAACTAAAATATATTCTAGTATTTTTTAATTTGTGGTACACGTTTTAATATGTTTCTACATTCTTCAGTTGAATAAATTTTAATTAAATTTTATTGTGATATAATTGATATATAACAGTAGTTTCAGATGTACAATACAATTATTTCATCTTTGCATGGATTGCAAAATGAGAAGCACAGTATATCCAGTTAACATCCATCACTATACATAGTTAAAAATTCTATAGTTACAACTTTCAAGGTCTACTCTTAACTTTAAAATATATAATAGAATATTATTAACTTTAGTCACCATTCTGTACATTACATATCCATGACATATTCATTTTATAACTGGAAATTTCTATTTTTGACCCTTTCACCTATTTCCCTTACCCCTCACCCTCTGTCTCTGGAAACTATCAATTTGTTCTCTGTATCTAAGAGTTTGTTTTGTTTTTATTAAAGATTCAACATATATGTGAGATCACAATGTGAGATTAAGGTACCTTAATCTCTATCTGTCCACTCAAAGGTCCTTTGAAATGTATGCATATTTTAGGCTTTTTGAAATGAACAAAAAACACTGCATAGATATCACACACATTAACACAGAGACATGAACGGGTAGATGAAAACCAACATCTAAATTTATCAACTAGGAAGGACAAAAAATTTACATATAAGGTACTTTCTAAACGACTGAAAGGGAAAATCCAGAGTCTAGTAAATTCAGAGATTACAAATACCAATTTCCAAAATTCCACTTTTTGTTTTGTATAGGATTTAAAGAGTTTGTTACTGAATTATATATTTGAAAAATACAGTTACTGTTGATAAAAACTGAGCATTAAAACAGTTGGATATTTCAACATCTGATTTTGTGCTTGATGTAATTAAGTTTTTGTTTTTTATTATTTATTTATTTATTTATTAGAATTCAGTTTTCTAGATAACATGTTTTGATATATCTAACCTAATCTGATTGCATATATATACCCTAAAATATTTCCCTTTGGAGTAATATTTTTTTTAAAGATTTATTTGAGAAAGAGAGAGGGGAGGAGATGCAGAGGGAGAAGGAGAGAAGCACTCCCTGATGACTGTGGAGCTCAATCCCATGACCCCAATATGGAACTTGATCCCAGGACTCCAAGGTCATGACCTACATGAAAATCAAGAGTCAGGTGCTTAACCAACTGAGCCACCCCGTGCCCCTGGCGTGATTTCTAATTCTAACCGTAATAAGAATATCTGGTATCAAACCTACTCTCCAATGGTCAAAAAATATAAAACTGGGATAATTTATAAAGTAATTCATTTCAGATATAGGGAAAGGAAGGAAGAATGTCCTCAGAGAAGCACCTGAGGTAGCCTCCACATTCATCCCCACTTCATGCCTGGAGAATCATACCAGAACAAGTGCACAGCCCAAGCAAACAGATCATAGGCATAGATGGTAAGACAACTGCACAAAGGAAATGATCAGAATTGTAGGGTACTGCTTCTAAAATGGTTGTAATTTTGAAGGTTTATTGATTCCCCACAGGTATTTGTTTGAATTATAAATTGTGTTTATAGGGTAAGACTCCATTAAATACAAGTCAATGGGGAGAGATAGATGAATTAACATTTCTGTACACATTCAATATTGCTAAGAGAACGAAGCCTTAACTAAGCCAGCATGGACACAATCCAGAGTAGAAGATGGGCCTGTTAAGCAGAAACATGGAAGATATAAAGTGATCCAATTCTGAGGTCTAGAGCAATGATTCTGCCCTCCACTCCTCAGTTGTATTTGGCAATGTCTGGAGATATTTTTGGTTGTTACAACTTAGAAAATACTCTTAGCATCTAGTTAATAGAGGCCAGGGATGCTGCCAAATATCCTGTAGTGTACAGAAATACTCAACACAGAGCAAAATAAAGTATCTAAAATTAAACATACAGAGAAAAAATGAACAAAAATGTAAACAAAGCACCAATGAGCCATAAGACAACTTCAAACAGCTTAATATTAATATAATTGAGTAACTGAAGGAATGGATAGAAAAAATATTTGAAAAACTAGATGAACTTTTTGCAAATATGATGAAAACAATGAACTCAAATTCAAGAATTTAAGCACAAGAAGCGTGAAGAAAACTATGTCAAAATTTTACCATAAACAATCTCCTTCAATAATAAAGAGAAATATTAAGAGCAGCAGGATTAAATGGATGCATTATGTACAAAAAAAAGGTTAAAGTTTAATAGATTTATCTTCAGAAAGAAAGCAAACAAAGACAGTAGGGCAATGTCATTAAACATCTGAAAGTAAAAAAAAAAAAAAAAAAAAAAAAGCAGAGGTTGTAATTCTCAAAAATAGCTTGAAAAAAATGAAAATAAGAGAGAAGATGAAATAAATTCTCTCCCCGGTCCTCCTCACTAAGTACAACTATAAGACCTAAAAATAATACAAAGGCAACCAGGTAGGACTGTGAAAGGTAGAAAGGAGAGATTGTTTATGAATCCCAGACTAGAGAAGCTACATTACAGTGGGGAGTTCTGCAAGACCCCAAACAACACCAAATCAGCACAGGTAGGCTTTGTAAGGAAATGTGTTCAACCACCCACTGAACAAAAGAAGGTGCCCCAGGTTGATTTATTCCTCCCAGAATCATACAGTATGCCAGCAATGATACTAGTGACTCAAGCAATACTGGGAAGTATGTCATCTGGGAATCTCATTAACTATATAAATGGTCCAAGAGTCTTGTTTCCCCATTAGGCCTGAGCATCCCTTCCTTCATCTTAAGATAGCTAGCAGCTGGGCAGCAGGGGAGGGGGTGGGGAGTTGCTCAGCGGTTTAGCACCACCTTCAGCCCAGGGCGATCCTGGAGACGCAAGATAGAGTCCCACGTTGGGCTCCCTGCATGGAGCCTGCTTCTCCCTCTGCCTATGTCTCTGCCTCTCTCTCTCTCTGTCTTTCATGAATAAATAAATAAAATCTTAAAAAAAAAAAAAAAAAAGCTAGCAGCTTAGAGAGACTGGCAAGGAGAATCATTTGAGAACAAATGCCCAACCTGGGAAGCCTCTTTATTTCCATGGCTCTGAGACACTCTAGCTTAGTACAGAGGCATTAAGTGGCCAGGGTACACAAAAAGAGGGATCTTACCAGAACATGCAGCCTAAGCCAACATGTATTTTTCATTCCTGTGGAGTCCCACTGAGACACAAGGTGGGTCTGACAATTGCCTAAACTGGAAAACAGATATCATCTTCATAGATCAGAGACTACTTTCTTTTATCTAGAGACACCATGTGGGAAAATTCTAGTGCTTTCTCAGGCAGCTCCATCAGGATAATGGGAGCCTCAGTGGTACTCAGAGAAACCAAGCAGACCAAAATAGCACCGTGAAGTCTCTTAAAATTGAATTGCTAATAAAACCCCATAAAAATAGACCAAGACCATGTGCTAAACCTAACCATGGTGACTGAGTGCTGAATCGGCTTAAATAAGACTCAAAGTCTCCCAATCCTTAACCCTCAGAAGAATCAGATGATGGAATGATTCAATAAGGCTTTAAAACAGGCATCATAAAAATGATTCAAGAAGAAATTACCAATCTCTTGGAAAAAATAAAAATTATAAATTTCAGCAAAGACACAGAAGTTACAGGAATAAAATGGAAATTGCAAAACAAAAAACTTACTGAAAAAACTCACTGGGTGAGTTCAATATTAGTGTAGAAAGCACATAGGATATAATTGTGAAGTTGAGAACAGACCAATAGAATTTACCGAAATGCAGCATTAGGGAGAATATAGAATTCTAAAAATATAGATTGTCTAGAACATTTAGGACAATGAAAAGTAACATCATTCATACTATTAGAATCACAGGAGGAAAGGAGATATAGAGTGGCTGAAATAATGGCTGAACTTCCCAAATTTGGTGAAATATAGAAACCTACAGATTTGAGAAATGGAGAAACCACAAATAGAATGAATCCAAGTAAATCCATACTAAGACACAGTTTGACTTCTGAAAATGAAAGAAAAATAATCTTGAAAGCAGTCAGACAGAAATAATGTGTCACCTATAGGAAAATGTGAATTCAAACTACAGCAAATTTTTATGTAGAAAGTGACAATATTTTTCAACTGCTGAAAGGAAAGAACTGCTATCAGCTAATTCTATGTCTATCAGGATTATTTCTCAGGAATGAAGGTGTTTAAATAAATGAGAACAAGCAAAGGATATTTGCTCAGTGCTTGCTATAGCAAGGGAATCAGATACTATCGCTTAAATTTGGCAGACTCTAAGACAAGCAGAGGAAATGGAAAAAAAATATAATAAATAAAGGGAAAGCCTTCAGGTATGCTCTGATTGGAAGCTGCTTAAATGAAGAAGTTGGAAGCAAGTCAGCTTGTATCAAAGCCTCTTAAAGGATTAGTTAGGGGAACATATTTGGCTTTCACCACTTGGTCATTTGTTGGAAACACCAAATATAAACAGGGATAAAAATATTAACTGTCACTTATTGTTGAAGTCTTGACTGCTATGGAGGTTGTGGGTTGGCTTCCTGGACTAATTGTGGCAGATGGTGGTTTGGCTTCCTATGCTGGTTTATGCAGGTTGAGGGATAGTGTTCTATTTTAAAATATGTGCAGCTGTTGTATGTTTAGCTACCCAATCTCTC
The DNA here is from genome assembly GCF_003254725.2 of Canis lupus dingo. Taxonomy (NCBI): domain Eukaryota; kingdom Metazoa; phylum Chordata; class Mammalia; order Carnivora; family Canidae; genus Canis; species Canis lupus. Next base: position 31,914,558 of record NC_064253.1, on the reverse strand, counting down.
AAATGAGAAATAAAAGCATTCTCCTGATAAAGAAAAAAAAAAAAGTAATTTGTGTTCAGCAGGCCCACTGTTAAAGAATGTCTAAATGAAGTTCTTCAAACAAAAAATGATAAAACAAATTCTTGGAGAATCAGGGGAAAAAGAAAAGAAAATGCATAAATATGTGTATAATAGACTATCCTTTCAAATAATACTTGACAATAGAAATAAAATTTTAAAATAATTGATACTGAAAACAATGATCTTTAAGAAGTGGCAAAGGTAAAGGGATCATTTTGAGTACAGCCACTATAGAAAAGAGTATAGAGGTTCCTCAAAAAACTAGAAATAGAACCACTATTTGGTGCAGCAGTTTCATTTCTGGGTATATATCTAAAGGAAATGAAATCACGATCTCAAGAGATCATCTGTATGCTCATGTTCATTGCAGCCTCAGTCATAGTAGTTAATATAGGAAAATAACCTAGGTGCCCACCAACAGATGACTGGATAAAGGTAGCTTGTGTGAGCACACACACAGCAACACACATACACACTAGAATATAATTCATATATAAAAAAAGAAATCCTGCCACTTGCAACAACATAAATAGACCTTGATGGCACTATACTAATTGAAATAAACCAGAGAAAGATAAATCCTGTATGTTATCACTTTTATGTGGAATCTAAAAAAAAAAATCAACTTATAGAGAATAGAATTATGGTTGCTAGGGCTTTAGGATTGGGGGGGGGGGGATAGGGAGATGATGCTCAAAGAATAGAAACTATAAATGGGGCACCTGGCTGGCTCAGACTGTAGAGAAGGCACCTCTTGATCTTGGGGTTGTGATTTTGAGCCTCATGCTGGGTGTAGAGATTGCTTAAAAATAAAATCTTAAGAAAAAAGAAACTTTCAGTTATAAAATTAATAAGTTCTGGTACAACATAGTGATTGCATAGGGACATAGAGTACAGCATAGTGACTACAATTAACTATATTATATTTTAAAATTGAAAGCTGCCATGAGAGTGAAACTTTAATGTTTTCACTATAACAACACAATGGTATTACAAGAGGTAAAATATTTGATTATTAGCCTTATTCTGGGAAACATTTCACAACGTCTACGTATATTAAGCCATCGCATTGTACACCTTAACCTTATACAAAAATTTTATGTCAATTGTATCAAAATAAACCTGAAAAATAAAATTTAAAAATAACAAAATAGAAAGGCACCTTGTATGTTCCTTATAGTAAGGGAATTATCGATTTTGTCTGTTGTTACCTATTTTGTTGGTAAATACACAACCTACATATGTAATAAAATTGCAAGACCTACATACACACATTCTTAAATGGAGTTATGTAAAACAGGAAAACACTGAGTAAGATTGATGGATTTCAACAATTTCAAGTTCCCTGGATGTGATGTATTACAGCTCTGAAGAGGTATAATCATTGGAGGAATCTGGATAAAGGATACAGAGGATCTTAACATTATTTCTTACAATTGCATGTGAATCTACAATCATTGATTATGTGTAAATAAAAAAGCACAAAACATCAAAAAAGAAAAAAAGTAAAATAAGGATCTTTTCTCAACATATATAAGTTAAAAAAATTATCACTAGAACTTCAGTATGAGAAATATTAAAGGAGTTCAGGTATGAGGACTAGGATAGCAGACGGGAAAGCTAGATCTACACAAGAAATGAAGAGAATCAAAAATGGTATATATGTGTGTGCAATTTAAATTACATGCAATTTACATTCCAGAAGCATATTCATATTTTCTTCACTTCTCTTCTTTGATCTATTTTTTTAATTTTTAAAAAGATTTTATTTATTTATTCATGAGCGACACAGAGAGAGAGAGAGAGAGAGGCAGAGACACAGGCAGAGGGAGAAGCAGGCTCCATGCAGGGTGCCTGATGTGGGACTTGATCCCAGGTCTCCAGGATTATGCCCTGGGCTGAAGGCGGCGCTAAACTGCTGAGCCACCCGGGCTACCCTCTTCTTTGATCTATACAAAATTTAAATTTTCTCTCTTTTTATCTTAATGATATGGAATGATTGAGTTTGAAGGAAAAACATTAATTAAAAATCATGGTTCTACCACTCACTAGCCATATGACCTTCAGCAAATAGTATCTGTGACATATCACTTTTTAGTCTAAAATAAGGATGTCAACACCATTTTGACATTATTAGCTGTGAGGATGAGGTAATATATGTCAAAACAGCTAGTTTCTGAAATTCATAATGGGTAATCGCTAAATATTGCCTTTTTTCTTTCTCTGTCCCAGGATTTTGTCCTCCTAATCTTGCCCCCACATAATCTTACTATTAGTGAGTTGTCATATATTTTAATTAAAAAAACAACAACCCTACAACCTTATTTCAATTGTCACCTTGTCACCCAGTTTTCTAGCACTAATTAACATTTAGGTGAGATTCTCCATCTTCTCTCTTATTGTTTTTATTTTATTTTTTAAAAAGATTTATTTATTTATTCAGAGGAGAGAGAGAAAGAGAGGCAGAGGGAGAAGCAGGCTCCACGCAGGAAGCCCAACGTCAGACTCGATCCCAGGTCTCCAGGATCACACCCCAGGCTGTAGGCGGCACCAAACCACTGAGCCACCAGGGCTACCCATATCTCATTGTTTAAATAAAAGATCTTTGATCTTATATGTGTATCAATGATAATTTTCTTAAAGCACCTGCAAAATATTTTTGTTTGTTGACTTGCATATTTCTTTGCTATTACCAATTTAGAACCACTGATATTCTTGTACTGAGAGATGAGGCACTTTACTAGGCACCAGGGATAAAAGTGTTAACGATTTCAAATTTCAGCAATTATTCAGCATCCTTATAAACCTCTTAAGTATGAGGATTAGGAGACCAGAATGGTTTAGATTGTTTTCTTCATAGATTACTAAAGACAATTTGCTGCCACTGCTGGCTGCATTGTCCATAGCACTTAAGAATTTTTGAGTTAGGTAGAAAATATACTATTGAGATTGTGAATTCATTACCATTTTGGTAACAATGTTTTTAACCAGGTCAGATTATCATATACACAAATGTTAATTTTAGAATTCTGTTGCATAATTGCCTGAGCATTTAAAATCCAATTATATAAATATTTATGTCACATACCATGCTTGGTATTGTTAAATTACTTATGTATGATATGTTCCTAGCCCTTAAGGATCAAGGTCCATCTGTTTATCTACTTGTAGACTTCTTCTAAGGAAAATATTTCCATTTATGGTTCTATTAAATTTAAGCAAATTTATTAGCTATTAGTTTACTCCGAACCTCTGCTCAATCTCAAAATAGTAATAGAGAATGGTTGGTACTACTAATAGTGAAAAGGGGAAATATAGTTATTAGAATTATATATTCAATAATATGAATATGCAGGCATCATAAAAATTAAATTATATCAAATATATACTATTTATTGACACCATTTATCTGTCAAGATAAAAAATGTTAATATCAATTCCTGAAATTTAAATAGTTCAACACATTTAGTTTTAGTTTGTGCTAATTTTTATATCTGCCTCCCTCAACAGCTTATAACTACTCAGTTAATACATAATAGGAAAAAATAAACCTACATTTAAAAAAAAATGCTATTGTAATTTTATTTAACAGCATATCTTGGTAACTTGAAGTTATTAAAGCCAAAACTCAGATTTCATTAAAGTGAACAGTGGAATTTCATACATTTTTAGATCTACTTTTAGATTCAGCCTGGCAGTAGCAAAATCATCTATTTCTTTACAAAAAAAAAAAAAAAAAAGACAAGAGACACAGACTTATTGTATATGCTTTTTTCTTTTAAAGATATCATATTTATTCCTAAGATAATCAAAACTAACATTTTATCAGTGGTTATTCAAAGTAGCAATTTAAGTAGGAGTGAATAATGTCTTCTGCTTATATTTTGGGGTTTAAAAATCTTATTTATAAAGCATTTTCATAACTCAGTAATGTCTAGATTGCTTTTCCTTATGAGTCATATTGCTTTTATTCATCTATTTTGAATGAAAATCTATATTTATGTCCTATGTAATCTCCTTTGTAAGCAACACATAATTACCAACAACATATAAACAAGTATAATGTCAATAATGCAGAAAAACAAATTTAATATATTTAGTTGTTATGAGGTCAGAGTCCTACAAAAGATTTTATTTCATTAACAGCTAACAGAGCCCAAATATACAAAAAAGAGATTATGTAACCATTGTTAGTAGCCAAAGTTCTCTTCAAATATGCAGCATTAATCTGGCCATTCATTTATGTGTTAAGGAATTTTATGGATATACTACCAAATATCCTATTGAATATATTTAGCATTGTATAAACTCTTTTAAGATGGGAAATAATTTGTTATGCTGATGATCTCCTTTTACTGATATCCTGATACTCTATGAAAAATCTGAATACATGAAAAATCTGAATACATCTGAATACAACAATAATATTGATCAATGCCTATTTAAAATAAAACGCAAAAATAATTACCTACAGAATGTTCTCTTTTCCTTCTCACATAAGATACAAAAAACTATTTACTATGTCAAAATTGGACAAAATTATTATAAATAATGACCACAAAATACAATCAAGGTTTTCCAAATGTGTCAACTAAGGAAAATTTTTAGATCAAATGTAAAGGTTTTATTTAATAAATATATTAATTTTTTATTAGAGAAAATTTAGGTTGGTATTATTGATCTATGTTCATTTTTTTTAAGACTTTATTTAATTATTCATGAGAGACACAGAGAGAAAGGAAGAGGCAGAGACACAGGCAGAGGGAGAAGCAGGCTCCATGCAGGAAGCCTAATGTGGGACTTGATCCTGGGACTCCAGAATCATGTCCTGAGCCAAAGGCAGATGCTCAACTACTGAGCCATCCAGGTGTCCCAACATATGCCCATTCTTTAGTTTATTTTTTAAGTCCTAAAAACATTCACTAGAAACGATACTGTCACCTTTTATCCTTACAATTTTAGGTGGTAAGATAAACATCAAAAAAGTGTGTTTGGTTTTTAATTATGGTTTAGGAAACAGGAAGATGGTGAAACAATTTGATACAAAATCTCTTAGTACAGACTGAGTTCTCACTAATCAGAGTTCATAGTTATGTTGACATGAAATCAACAAACATTATTTTTAACTAAGAAAATGTTCAATCAAGGAATTAAGAACAAGAGAAGTATGACGAAGGAAAAGGGGAATATATTGTTAGATACATGTAAAATATTTTAGCGTCTTGAGCAATAATTTAATATAAGTAATAAACCTCAGCCTGTGTCTAGGGGTTGCAATATTAGAGCATTATTCCTCATAAAATCTTTGTCTTCACACACCTTTTTTGCACTCTGAGTAGAAAAATATGTATTGTATTTACACGTATAGAGTGGTTTTCACTTGAAACAACAGATTTTAAGGATTTTTTTTTTTTAAGATTTTATTTGTTTATCCATGAGAGGCACACAGAGAGAGGCAGAGACATAGGCAGAGGGACAAGCAGGCTCCATGCATGAAGCTGGATGTGGGACTCGATCCAGGGACTCCGAGATCATTACTTGAGACAAAAGCAGATGCTCAACCGCTGAGCCACCCAGGCATCCGTAAGGACTGTTTTTGAGTGTGTATATACGAATATATACACATGTACACACATAAATGGGTGTGTTGATTTATGTCCTTCAAAATTTGTAGTGAGAATTGTGTCATAAAAAATAGTTTACATTAATTTTCTTTTTTTTTCAATCTGAGAAAACTGAAAATAAATAAGACTTGTACATGATCATTTAATACTGAGTTGTATGCTCTTAGCTAAATAGTGACTTAAGACTTGGAATGCTAAAATATCACGGTGCCTTTAGCTGGTAGCATCTGCTAAATAATAACAAAAGCTATAATACCATAGTACTACTATAGTATTTGTTTCCATCTTTTCTTCAAAAAGGAATATATTCAATTTAGTTGCATCAAAGGTCAAGATACAAAGTCTATTTACATATATTTGTAGAAATATTGTGTCATGTTTAAAACATACTATAAAATTGCATAACATTAAAAGTATGTGAGCGCCTAGGTAGATCAGGTGATCTCGGCTTAGGTGGTGACCTCAAGGTCATGGGATCTAGCCCCAGTTTGGGGCTCTGTGCTCAGCGAGGAGTCTGTTATTCTCCTTCTGCCCCTATCCCTGTGCTCACTTGTGTGCTCTAATATGAATAAATTTAAAAAAAATTAGATTAAACGCATGTACACACACAAATGGATGCTAGTGATACTGGTGAAACCTGAATAAAGTGAGTGGCTTATATCAATGCCAGTTTCTTAATCTTGATATTGTTCATAGTTACACTGAGAAAAATTGGGTGGAAGATATAGCAGATCTCTCTGTATTATTCCATGCAGCTGCATGTGTATTGACAATATCTCAAAATAAAAAGTTGTCATATATATATATAAATATATTACATATAATATATATATTAAAGTTAAGAAATTCTATATGTTATATGTGAGATAGTAGATATGTAGATAACATATTATGAAAACTTTTTACATTGTTCAGCAAACATTTATCCCATTCATCTGGTAAGCATATTCCTTCCTTAATTCTAAAACTAGCTACATTAGGTTGTGAAATAAGAATGGATTTATATGCCTTAAAATGGAATTCTTCACTTTCATTTACTTAAAAATATATGGAAAAGTACTAATGGTTATTCTAGGTCATTCTGAACTCCCTAAGACTTTAACCCAATTGTTCTAAAGACATTAAAACATGATTCCAAATTAGTTTTTCAGGCTTGAAGTTCATATATAATTTTAAGAAAGACTGTCTGATGCAACAATAGAATCTACTTTGTATTAACACTAATCCTCTTTTTTCTGCTTTTCTCACATTCACTGAATGGCACTACAGTCATTCTCTATGTGTAGGATCTTTCCATATTTTAAACTTACTCATGTTTTTTCAGATAGAACCTTATTTCTCCTGAAGTAAATATAATATTTTTAAAAATTTTTGTTTCTGAAATTCTATGAGTACCAAATTATTAAAAGCCCACCCATGTAATTCAAAAAAGTTGAATGATAATATCACTAAGAAAAATAAAGATATAATTTTAAGAAGTAAAATATTTAAATTTAAGTTGAATAATTGTAAACTTCTTAAAATCTCCTCTTCTCCTCGGTAAATTCATGCCCTTTGATTGGTTGACTCCCTGAGACCTTGCCTGAGGTCCTTTCCTCCTACTCCTTCCCTAGGTAGTTTTAAACAGGTGATGGCATTATAGATAAATGTACATAGATAACTCACATTGATCTCCAGTATAAATCTACCTCCTGATATCCCACATCCATATAGCCACTGTCTTATCCAACTTGACTTCTTTGTTGTAATGGGCACTGTAAGGCTGGGCCAGAGAGTCCCTTAGGAATGATTTACTTAATACAGTCCCAGAAATCTTACCAGCAAACAACCCTCAGCTGTTTGTCCCTTTAAGATTATACTCAGCTATTGAGAGTCATTACTCCCAAGACCTTTCCCTCTATCCAGGGCAGCTCATATAAAATCTCTTGCTATATAGGAGAAATAGTGCTCAGCACTGTCTCCCTATATGAGGATCTCTATGTCTAGACAGCATCAGAGTGGTTGACTGAGTTGTTCTGCCAAGACTATATTATAAGGCAACTTTTTCCTCTGCCCAATTCTGCTTTATTCTTTATCTTTCACAGGTGGTTCTCCATCTAGAACTTGCTTCTCATGGAACACAATCTATGGCAATCCATTCTAGTTGTGATTCTATAAAACAGACCCTAAGATATAGCTGGATCCTACCTCAAACACAGCTAGCAGTGAAGATACCTTCACTGGCTTGGGGAAGCTCAGATAGTGTCTAGCACAAGATGCTAGGACAATGTTGAAACATTTCCTAGTGATTAACTGGGATGATATTTCAGTACAGGATAAGCCACTAACTGCTGTGATTTACCAAGTGGTTATAAAAATCTCCAGTAAATAATACTTAAGATAGAAGAATTTGGTGGTTGTTCCTAATATTGACCACTATCCCAGGCCTTAAAAAAAGATAATCAAAGGGTAAGTGTGATTAATCAGGAATGAAAAGCTAAGTATGAAGCCAGAAGACCTCCTCTGTAGGTTGCAAAGAGGCTATCATTTCTTGCAATCTGAGAGTTAAAGCTAAAAACAGGTTTGGGGCTTATCATAATTGAAAATCCAGAGAAATTCAAAGGGAGTTAAAATTCCAACACTGGCCTGCTATGCTATCATTAAGGCCCAAGAGTGGAAAAAATGTGACCCTGACATGTGGATAAGAATATATAGATTGATACACCTGGAAATCTTGAATTCTCAAATTGCCCTGAACTCCCTGACCCCAAGAAAGATGTTTACTCCTCTGTATTGGAGCCTGGCAGTACATCCACACCCTGCTTGATTATGATAAAGCAGATGCCAATAACTAAGGTCTTGTGGCATCATAACCCATGCATAGAACTATATGCAAAAAGAGTTCTAGTACCTAAACAACAGGTACGAGCAACGGCCCAGTGAAAACCCTGGGACTATATTCTGAAGTTGTGAGATCAAAGGAGAGTGGAGCAGAAGATTGAGTAAGAAGGATTTATTAATGTGGGAGCACCCCCCAGGATTCAAGATTGAATACAATGGCATAACCTTGCTAGATGGTGCAAACATATTCTGCAGGATAGCTCATAGGAACATGACAACAAATGCCAACTCTAGGGGAAATAAAATGACATGACTGCATGGAAAACAGTAGGAATGATATGAAGACTTTCCCACTGTCCCCAAACAGAGGAAAACCCTGAAGGTCTATCCCAGTGTATGTTCCCCATGGTAAATTCTAAAGCCTTTCCTGGGATTGTTCTGCCATAGGGCAATTTCTCCTCTGTCTAGGCCTGTCTAGGCCTGCTTGCTTCCCTTCCAAAGGTTATGAATCCAAGAACATTCCAGATATAAATCTGCATATTAATATCCATCTCTTTGTTTGCTTCATGAAACTAAATCTGAAACTCTGTCTCAGAAGTGTCTCATGTCTAAATACAAACTCGTGATACTTCAAACAAAACATACTTCCCAGTTTAGAGCATGGCCTTATCCCTCATTTTATTGTCTTGGGAAGAAACCTAGGATTCACCTTCAATATTGCTTTCTTGTTCATGGCCCCTATATAATCCATGAGCAGTCCTATCTATTTTACCTTCTATATGTATTTTAAATACACATAGCTTTCTCTATGTTTACTGCTTTAATTCAAAACTTATAAAACTCTTTCTCCCCCAAAGAGTAGGAAGCAATGAATGATCTTTTCGATGGTCCCATCACATCTACTATTAATTTCACTGCACCATTTGTCAGAACAGCATTTTAAAATCAAAAGTATATTAATAAAATTTTAGAACTCTTAAATCACTTTTCTTTGCTTCTAAAAGCAAAATCTTTAGCATGGCTTCAAAGTCCAGAACAACCTAGTTTATTTCTTTTTCTGCAGGTCCACATACTTATTGTCAGTGCTCCTGGATCAGAGGATCAGATTCTGAATAGTGTCATGCTTCCTCATTGCATGGGGCCTTTGAACATGTATATCTATTCTGTCTGAAGATTTCTTTCCTTACTCCATCTGCTTCCCATTGTTAATTACCTTTTATGTTTATTCTGGTAAACTCTTCCACCTAGTGTAGATTAAATCTGTCTGTTCATACCCTCATTTTATTACATTTCTTTATGTTTTATTGGTCACTGCAGTTTATTTTTAATTACTTGTTTAATATCAAACACCCTGCATGTTTTAAATTCTGGATAGGTTATCTGTTTGTGGCAATGCTTTGCACATACCAGGTTATGATTTGTTGAATCAATTAAAATGTCTTTTATCAATTTCCAAAACAAAAACAAAGACAAAAACAAAACCAAACAACTTGGACAGTTGATCTCTGTTTAACATGCATTTGAAGGAGTATCTTATAAAGGGAAGTAGGATGTAATGAGCACCTCAGAAATATACACAGAAGGTAAGACTGGAAAAAATGTTGGCAGCCAACTAATGGCACAGATTCCTTGGTGATAGGAGTGTTTGGTAGTAGAAGAAAAGAGTTAACTATATAAAATAATATAGTAGTTTTTCACAACACCTTTTTAATATTTTTTTAATATTTTCCTATGGCTTCTGGTTAATTTCCAGTTGCTTAATTCTAGCCATTTGAGACCATCCCAAAGTGTGGGATCCGTAGGATAGCAAGTATTCCAGGGTCAACTGATGGCAAAGTTATTAGTGTTTGAGTGGCACAGTAGAAAAAATTAGGGACTTTTGAGTCAGATTAAAATTAGCTTCAAACACTGTGTCTGCAATTTAGGGTGTATTGTGTAGTCTGTCGAACTTTTTAAGTACTCTGAGGTGTAGGATATTATCTGCTGAACCTCCATGAAACACAAAAGTGCATACGTCCAACAACAGAAATGGAGTAAAAGGGTTATATGGCTATATACAATATGTACAGTATTACAGTATGTATATGGCTATATGTACAATATGTACACACTTAATATGTACATACAAATACAATATGTACATATGTGTGTATACACATACAGATATACATACATATATTCATATTATTAACACATATATTTTTCCTGTTATGTGTCAAAATCACTGTAAGAGCAATTTTTTTTTTTTTACTACAATTCGCTTTTAGCTGCTCATTTTTAACAGTGCTGAGGCTGTCACAGTTTACTTGACTCTAACTCTGACTCTGTGTGTTTGATGTCTAGAATGTGTGAAATCCTATTCTGTTGCATTATCCTTCCTTGCAAAATTCTGTGTATGTTAATAGGTGTGAAAACTACAGCTAATTTATTGTTTTATACTATGGTATTACAGCTTTTAATTTTAATTATTATAATCAATAATCTATGAAGAAATGACATTTAGAGAGGATAAATAACAATAATTTTGATTGGACTTGTTCACAATCCTTTATTGACTTCTATTATAGGTTTTTGATATACAGCAGGGGCTTGGGAAGTGTTTGTTGAATTAATGAAAACTAAGTGAGAAGGCACAGTCTGCATTCAATCTCATATTTGTCTGATTCCAAATATGGTACATATGGACATAATCAAAAGTTTCATCTTACCTCTTAAATACAGAGTATAGCTCTCATAAATGGCAGATTGTATTAAGAATATCAAGCGACTTTAAATTTTCTCACTTTGTACATTATTCATTTTCTAACAAACATCAACCTAGAGTGTGCTTAACTTCATATTTAGGAGCCTTATTATTCATTAGAAGTGTTATCACAGTTATATAATAATCGGTACTTTCATTTTATCTTTCTTTTTACATTAACTTTTGGGTTTTATTATTTCCGTTCTAATGCCATTTGTACTGTTATCCCTTGGATGTTGATATGAAACTTCTGTAGTTCTTTCTAAAAGTGGGACTGCATTTAGATAAGATGACATGTATTATTAAATTCTCTTTAAAATACATTTCAAATCCCTTTAGCTAATATTTTTAGTAATATGGCATATCACAATAATATATATATTAATAATTGCTTTAACAAATTAAAATTTAGTTGTTCCAACACATTTTGAAAATTTTTATAGTGAATGAGAACAATAGAGCAAGGCACTAAATAACTTTTAGCATATATTTAATAGAAAAGTGAAAAAATAGAAGTGATATTATATTATATTATATTATATATATAATATAATATATAATATTACATGTCCCAACATACAAAGTATAGGGGTACAAGCAATGTTGAAATATTTGCAAACATCTCCTGTTAGAGAGGTTATTAAAAAAGAATATATGAAATTCTACTTTTATTAGCCAATAGCATCAAATAATTTTATCATTATATTCTCAGATAAACTCTGATAATGGAATGGATGCCAAAGTAGTTATTTTCTCATAACACTTTTCAGACAAGTCAATAGTTTATATCAGTAAGTTTTGTGATACCTCACCTTTCTTTGTTAACACATATATCAAGCCAGTATATCACCATACTATTTAGTAAGTTATTTCAACAAATCTTGATTTTCAAATATTGATTTTGGTTTAGGCAAATCACACAAGATTATAATATATATAAAATTCAGAAACACTATATAGGAAGAAAAAACACTTGTTTCTTTTTCAATTTTATTTCAATTTACACACTAGATATTATTCCAATTCTTAGATGGAAAAATCAGAAATTGGAAAGAGAGTGAGGAATAGCTGGAGAAATTTCTCATTCTACGTGATACATGAGATGAAAAACACATTTTTAATGTTTTAACTTCTTGAGATTTGGGAGTGTGGTTGTTTCCAAGGCAAAAAGGAAAACAGCTATCTTCTTTCATGCACAGAACCTGTCATGGTAATTTTTAAAAAATATTTATTCTTCACTGTCATATGAATTTAACCTTATGCTATGATAAAACTAGTTGCTAAGTATTAGAATTAATTTAGTGGAATATATTACAACCAAACATTGCAAATAATAGTTCTTATTAGAGATTCTATTAACATGAGAGAAAGAGACTTTGCCTATAAAAAATGAGAATTCAGGCACATTGTTCTCTGAGTCTAGCAGGCCATGTCTAATTTTGTCAGCCTAGCATCAAGAAGATGCTCCATACAGATTTTGAATTTCTTAGATGAGAGGTGTTAGGCAACTAGAGATGTATTATACAATTAACTCTATATGATTCAGATATGAGGGAAGGCCTTAGAATAACATAAAAGTAGAAAGATCCTCCTCAATTATAATTACTAATTTAAAATGCTGGGTTTGTACTTAAGAATTGAGGGGAATTTTGAGGTGCAATGTATGGATAATTATCACCACACATTGGAATTAGCCAAAGATTAGCTATCTTGAAATTAAAGCTATATAGGAGAATCTTGCTTGGATCCAAAGAAAAATAAGCTTCTTAATCTTTTTTCTTAATAGCCCCATGCAAAGCAGTAATATAATGTTAGAATTTTCTCCTGTGCTTCCCCAGTGATAACTGTATGGAGAATAAAAACAGAAAGAAACCATATTATTTGCGGACAGATTTCCCCAGTCCCATAATTGAAACATGTCTGAACTATTCAAGCTGAGTGCCTTGTCTCAATTTCAAAAATTATATATCAGTCATTTTGTGAGGAAGAACAAGCTGTGAGGAGTCAGGGCTGGACTGAAAGTATTCTTCCAATAGTATTCCAATAGAATTCTATATTATTCTTTCATTACTCCCTTCTGGAAAGAGGATGTGATCTCCTTCTTCTCTGTTAAAATGGGGAAAGGGGAATATAGCTTTCCTGTATAATGCATTCATATTAGTTAGCATTTATATTTTCCTCTGCACATCTACTCCTATCTCTACCTAGCTTTAAGACTATAGTGTTTATATTTGTATTCTTTCATCTATGGTATTAGTTCTCCTTAGAAGACTGTTACATTGAATTTGAGTGAAGATTTATGAGGTCCAGACAGGCTGCAATAGAAATTCAAGTACTCTGGAGCCTAGAGGGAGAGACAAGTGGACAAATCCAACTCAAATGAAGTCTTGACCTGTGTAGACCAATTGCAGAGTGGTTTCACTTTCAAAGGAGCATAATACAAACAGGAATTTTGATATTTACCTTCCTTCTCACTCTTGAAGAAACTTCTAAAAACACAGGAAACAATAATCTCTTCTTTTTTAAAAAAGATTTTATTTATTTATTCATGACAGACACAGAAATAGAGAGACAGATATATAGGGCAGAGGGAGAAGCAGGCTCCATGCAGGGAGCCTGATGTGGGACTCGATCCTGGAACTCCAAAGGCAGATGCTCAACATTCTGAGCCACCCAGGTCCCTCTTCTTTACTAATCTTTGTCTCTTCAAGTTTTCTCTTTCCTCATGCATCAGGTTCATTATTTTGATTTCTCTACCCTTTTCTCATTGCCCTTCTAATTTTGTTGCTTTCACAGGCATGTTCTTTTAATCTATCATCCACTAGTACTTGGGTAATGGGATTATCTTCCTTTTGCTTGGTATTCTTGGAAGGATCCACTTAATTGGCATTTTCTCTGTCCAACATATTTCTTTTTCTTTTATTTTCCCCCAAGAAATGGTCCTCAGTAGTGATTTTGCCCAATATATTTTTAATTTTATTCACAAAAGCTGTACACTCATTATTGGTTGGTGAAATTCCATCTCAAAGGGAATCAAGGGAAAGTAAGTAAAGTCATAAATCTAGAATCTTCTCTAGTGGGTAGGAAGAAAAGAGAGCTTGGATATGTATATATATACTTACAAAGTGGTCATTTTTGTCTAATTACACAAGGAGTAGTGTGATATGTTGTAAACATAAATTTAGAGTGTGAAAAGGAATGGAATCCATACAAGTTTGCTAAATTAGGTGACTCTGAACTAAGATGTGAAGAACAAATAGGAGTTAATCAGGTGAAGTGGAAGGTCAATTCATTTCAGATTGAAATAATAGTATATGCAATAAGTCATATTTGAGATGTGAATTGCAAATTTTTGGATTAATTTGTTTAATTACATAGTTTAAAAAGGCCAGAGTTTAATATGCATAGGAAATAGGGTTAAAGAATTTAGAAGAAAACCTGACCTTAAGTAAATTTCTGTATAACGTTATTGAGTTTAGACTTTATGTGGAAGAAGGACAATAGATTGACACTAAAGATTCCATGTTTAGGGAACTACATGTATGGATTTGTATTCTTATGGTGCTCATTCTAACTATAGAGTGAATTGATAGAAATGGAAGTTTCATGTGATGTGTACTGTAAGGCTACATCCAATCTTCTTTCTTGAACACAACTAAATTTTATTTCCCAGATTGTTGGGATTTAGATATGACCATGTAATGGCTGAAATTTGGCCAGTAAAAGGTTAAGCTGCACGATTTCCAGGCCTGAGCCTAGAGGTTATACAATAATGATTTACAATTCTTTATCCTTCCCCAGGCTGGATGTTGAAAAAGACAGAGTCCCTAGAATGAAAGAGTCTGGGTCCCTGAATCTCTGTTTGGAAGAGAGATCCACCCTTATCAGGAATATAGATTTTGGAGTATGTGAGTGAAAAATAAATTTCCATCATGTTTAAGCCATAGTAGGCTTCTGGGTTTGTTTGTTACAGCAGCTAGCATCCTTCTAATAAATACATGTAATTTAAAATTTGCTACCTAATAAATAACTAGAAATAAACAGGTCAAGTTAGAGTGTAACTCCATTATATGCTGGCAACATGAAAGAATGAAAGATTTTTCAGTCTCAATTTAGGAATTATATAGTAGGTCTCTGAGTGTTTAAACAACTAGATGTGACTTAGTGTATAATTTATAACTGCGATAGAGAAACTTATGCTTTTATTGCTTTGATAAAGTGTTATCAGGGTTTTTTATAAGAGCTATTTGATGAGGTTAGGGAATTCTGTTCATGTGAACACTCAGAGCTATTCTTTTATGTCTTGCTGAATTTCTTTCTGTTGTGCACAGCTCTAGCATTACTTTTTCTTAGATGTATTTTCTATATGTACTGTATTATTTGGGTTATTTCATTGTTAGCAAAAGGAACGACTGATTAATTGGACCAGGCTTCACCACTGAATAGGAACCAAAGGAGGCTAAGAAGTAAAAGTTTGGCTAGGATCTCACCATTATTATCTGATGCTAATACTGTCGATGAGTAATAATATTACTGTCTCTCCATTTTAAGAACAATTACTTTTTAACAAAATCGCAGTTGGAGCTCCACCTGGCTAAAACTGAGTAATGTTCCCATGCTTTAACACTCACAGGGAATCCCTATTTTGCCTTCCTTTCTTAAATGTTCAAAGGTGACTAGTCATGAATTGTAGCATTCCTAAAAACCAAGAAGGAAATTTGGATATAGGCAATGAGAAAAGTTAATAAGTGGTCATTATACTATCAGCCTATCAATATGTTGCATTAAAGATGTATCTTCAGAGTAGTGTTTATAGTCAGGTACACAAGGCATTTAGGGATACCTCTAAATCTCTTACATATATCTCAATCTGTAAAAGCTACAGTTAGTCTTCAATATCCCAGAGTTCTCTTGATGCACATACACTTTAATTTGTAATTAAAATTGTAGGTTCCAAGAATGTATTGGGTATGTTGGGAGAAATAGAGAAAAAAACACATTTTTTAAATAGTGTGGTATATTTTACAAAGTCATGCTAAACATCATCCTTTGTGACCACATCTTCTTTTCTATAATTTGACTTTTTCTTTTATGATCTATTGCTCCATATTTCTTATGTGCATGCCTATAAATTTCAATAAAGAGATATGTAACTATAGCTCGAGAAAAAAATTATAAAACAGTAGCAATATAAGGTGATAGCACTCTGCCTTTATTTTATATATATATATTTATTTTTTATAAATATTAGAAATTGTTCCTTTAGCTTGAATTATGACATCTATGTTATAATTTATTGTTTTCCTTACCTCAAAAGCAAAATATATTTTTAAAATTGATTGATATGAGGAATTTCAAAGTAATTCTCAAAAGTCATTAATGATAATCTTCTCTCCTTTGTTATAATGTTTACCTAAGAATAAACTTGATAATTATGGTTATCACTAGATGTAATCACCCTGTTTTATTCAGAATATTTTTGTTATACTTCTATTTAAAATAATATGCTATCCTGTGTTTGAAAGAATCTTCCATTGGACCACTCTGTTAGAAACATGATCCAGCCATATTTGCTGTTCTTTCTTTTTCATATTACATACTGCTTAGGTTCAGGTATGCTAAATTATGTTATTGTAATGAACAAACTTTAAATCTGACTAGCTTAAAATGAAAAGGGCTCATTTCTCACTTATGCTACCTGTCATTTTTTTCCAACTGATTCCTTGAAAGTACTCCTGTGATCACTTTTCTTTTTTCTTTTTCTTTCTTTCTTTCTTTCTTTCTTTCTTTCTTTCTTTCTTTCTTTCTTTCTTTCTTTCTTTTTCATTCTTTCTTTCTTCTTTCTTTCTTTCTTTCTTTCTTTCTTTCTTTCTTTCTTTCTTTCTTTTTCTCTTTCTTCTTTCTTTCTTTCTTTCTTTCTTCTTTTTTTTTTTCTAAAATATACTCTTTTGAGAGTTTTTCCTGTTAAGCCACTAAATTTCTTTACATACTAGAAAAGATACTGGTTCTATTCCCAGGTTTTTTCACAGATTTTTAAGCATTGTCAAATAAACAGAAATTGATTTAATAAAGATGATCATTTTTGTAGCATCTTCCTTTTTTTTTTTTTTTTTTTTTTTTTTTAATCTCCAAGGACTCGTGCACCAATCTTCCCTGGGAAGGAAACAGTTTGCTGAATGCATCAGGATTTCCTTTTACTTACAATAGAGGCAAAAACTCTCATGAAAGCAACCTCTGATGGGGCAGCATCAGTGTAAATATCAACATAATTCTTCCAAAACATTTATTTTCATATTTAAAGAAAAAACTTTAAATATATCTTGGATGCTGCTTATATCAGTAAGCTCTTTGTAACAGAAAAAGTTTTAATTTCACCATTTACAAATTTCATCAATGCTAGGGCATCATATTTTTTTCATAAAATTTGTTTACAATCAACCAAGATAAAAGAAAGATGTTTTCAGTTTAGTATTCAAAACCTCTTTAACATATGTGACATATTATTATTCACACATGGATTCATTTTATTCTTTAAAAAAGGAAGACTTTCAATTTCTCATGATGTGTTTTTTCTAGTGTTTCATGCTTTGTAATTTTACACAAGGAGATGAGTTGTAATGCATAAATATTCCTACCATGAAGTAAATTCCCTCTAGTTTTCTATTACAGTAGTAGTTTGTTTGCTACAGTAATGTTACATAGTAGGGTGTTAGAGGTTGTTGAAAGAATCAATATAGGAAGGAGAAACTATGCCATCAGCCTACCATTTTCCTCTCTCTGTGATTCAGTACTTACCACTTATTCATGGCCTCCCCTCCTTCATTCAGAATTTGAATATAGATGCAAATACAAAAACATAACCTTATTATGCATTGTTACCATATGAGGATAAAAGACCTCTAACAAAATTGTAAGCAGGCCTGCCTAGTCAGTATCCATCATCATGAATTCTAGTATCATGTAGAACATGAAGTTCAAATATGATTTTTAAAAATTTTTACGTATTTATTCATGAGAGACACAGAGAGGCAGAGACATAGGCAGAGGAAGAAGCAGGCTCCCTGCAAGGAGCCCAATGTAGGACCCTATCCCGGACCCAGGCATCATGTCCTGAGCCAAAGGCAGATGCTCAACCACTGAGTCACCCATGCATCCCTTGATTTGTTCTTTTTTTTTTCTTTTTTTCACATCAGGATCACCTGTAATACCTACAGACATTTAGAATCCTAGCATTCAACAGAATATTCTTGAATTCTTTTATCTTACAATAAATGAAAAAAAAAATTGTAAAATACATTTGTTCACATTCCTGTTGTTTAAATTTACACATTTTTGTAGGACTATAAGAGATATGCCTACCAAAGGAAAGTTTTTCCTTATGGTTCAGATATATTTGACAATTACTAACAGTAAACAACTATGTACTACCAATAATTTGAATTAAACTAGAACCATCCAGATAGTTGATTGACTACTATTTTTGAAAGAGAGGTTTCTTTGTTTTTTCCTATTTTTTGAGTAATCTCTATACCCAATGTGGGGTTCAAACCCCCAACCCCAAGATCAAAAGCCACACACTCGGGGCAGCCGGGTGGCTCAGTGGTTTAGCGCCTGCCTTCGGCCCAGGGCGTGATCCTGGAGACCCGGGGTCGAGTCCCACATCGGGCTCCCTGCATGGAGCCCGCCTCTCTCTCTAAAAAAAAAAAAAAAAAAAAAAAAAAAAGCCACACACTCCACTGACTGAGCCAGCCAGGTCCCCTGACTGGTGACTCTTAATAGAATCTGTAGCATCATTGTTCTCTTAATATAGACACTACAAGTCAAGTAAATGGGCTCAGTGCCTCTTAATTCTCCAGTGTAAGTTCTGAAGAGCTCTTTGACACATTTTTTTATTATATAGATTGCATCCTAAAAGGTGGGGAAGTTTTTAAGCACTAGGTTAAGCTACTGGAAAAGTACTAGGGGATATTAGGGAAAGGTTTGTCAATATGTTAAGGCCAATGGTGTTTGCTAATTGGTGCTTACTGAAGTTAGACTCCTATTGTCCCACATATACTGGGAGACAGGAGCCATGTATTTCTCAGGCCCCCAGCTTTGAGGTATAATTGACAAATAAAAATTGTATATACTTAAGGTTATGATTACATTTCAAAGAGATGGCTCAAGTCTTTGAGAAAGACATTCCTGGGTTCTAAAACTGTCAATATGTTGGGAAAAGATATACATCCTGAAGGGACAGGGAAAGAACTTATAATTAAAAATTTCAAAAGTCAGTTCTCTAAAATAAGAAGGCCAGGAGCCTAGAATGAGGAAGAAGTTTGTCTAAAGTTTAGTCAAGTGAAGTGAACGTTAAGGTCATCTTGGTCATATGTTGAAATTTCAACAATGTTAAGTAACCATTATATCCTTGATTTGATGCTTGTCATGGTTTACAAGTTGGAAGCTGTTTTCTCAACTTGAAGTGCCTATAATTTCTAGAGTCTTTCTTTTATTACCTTTATATTTCTTAAATTGGAACTTTTTCCTTATTGAGCTTTGGAGAACTTATGTAACTCATCCAATTCTTTACAGGTTCAGTAAACCACAATCCATATATACAGTTAACCTTCCACTTTATAATCCCTTCCCTTGGAGGTAAAAGTTCATTGGCTATATTAAATACCTTCCATGTTATCAAAGGTGGCATTTTGGCCAAACATTTTAATAACTGCATAACATAAATAGCTATTCTGTTTTCCGAAAAAGTACCCTCTACTGCTTTCAATCAATATCCTGGCCTGTGCTACATACTGAAGAGTGTTTCTGTTCTTAGCAGTGTTATAATTCTAGTATTAATCAGCCAAGGCTTTCTAGATTATGTTGAGATAATCAACAACCCCAGATATGATTGGTTTAAAGTGTAGTTTATTTTCTTGGTTGCACTACCTGTTCATTTTGGGTCTTCTGGAGACTGTGGTACATATATCCTTAACCTGTAACAAGAAAAGTGGCAAAAGAAAGGGAGTTCTGGTATGCCTCACATGAACATTGAGTATCCATGCTAAAAATGACAGGGTCCAATGTTCTTATAAACCATGACCCAGAATAAATGTTACAACTGCTTCCAAATACAAGGGAGCTGATGAAAGCAATTCTACACCATGAGTAGAGAAGGAATAATAAAAATACCTGGCAAAGTATATTTTTTAAAAATTTTTATTCATTTATGATAGTCACAGAGAGAAAGAGAGAGAGGCAGAGACACAGGCAGAGGGAGAAGCAGGCTCCATGCACCAGGAGCCTGACGTGGGATTCGATCCTGGGTCTCCAGGATCGCGCCCTGGGCCAAAGGCAGGCGCCAAACCGCTGCGCCACCCAGGGATCCCATATTTTTGATTACTAATATAACTTCACTTTTTATGACTCCTGATACTTTCCTTCCCAAATGAATAGAATATGATAAATGCATTTCTATCAAAATATAATTTTTCATCCAATACTTTAAAAGCCAATTAAAGAGATAAATTTACTATGCCAAAATAAGCATTATTTGAAATAGAAACTATAGCCTTTATATTCTGATTTTTTTACAATCTAAATAAAAAAAAATAAAAGCCTTTACAGTAGAAGGAAATCAGTGAAGACCTTGTGTGTTAGTTTTTCATGTACAAACTATAAACCTTTTTTAAATTACAGAGGCTTGGTCTGGCACCATAATACACAGTTAGTTGTTTTGGATAAAATAAATTCCACTGTGATACAATGCATTAGCATTGCTGTTGACCCAGGAGTACGAATGAAACTTCTGAATTCCAATGTAGAGGTATTTTCAATTAAGAGTGAGCCTGTTAGGAAGATGGATTTAAGATTCTTTCTTCTGCTTCCATTCTTAGAGACATATCTGAAAAATGTGATTCTATATATCTGTCATCAAGCTCAAAGCCAGAGGAAGATGGGCTTCTAATATCAGATGCATGTACTAAAACAGGATCTCCATCTTGCTAGCTCAGGATAAATTTTATCAGAGATTTCAGGGCTATGACAAGTCATATCTGTTATAGTTGACTGACTGGAATTTCCATAATTTTCATTTTTTGAGTGTGTATGAGATAATACAAGTACAAATTCATTTTATTTTTAATAAAAACATAAAAAGGGAAATCTGAATAACTAAAGCATGTTAAAATAAAACATATAGAATGCTTTTCCCTATCTATAAGAAAATTTTATCTGTGTACTGTTAGGTGATAGTACTTTATTTTAAACATTGTCAGTATTCATTTCAGAGAATATCTTATGATTAAAATTTTGGTTTAATATGAAAAATAAAAATAGGAAATTCTTCTGATTTGCTAGATTATACTCTTTTGTAGGCAACTCTGCCTAACATAGTGCTAAGACATGTTAACTTTCCAATATTGACTCTTTTGGGATTTAAATTAATGAAAACACGCAAAATTGATGCAATATTGCTTATGTCATCCAGCAAGACATACAGTAGATATGGATTTGTTTTACTGTGTTAGTTAAAGTTCCATCTCTGTCTCTGGTGTTCATTACAGCCTAGGACAAAAAGCGGCTGTGTAAGTAACACAGAAAACATAAGTTAACACCTCATGTATGACTAGAAGCACATCATCTTCATTCTAATTAATATGGTACACTTATCTAGCATTTTCTAGTATAAAATACACTTCTACTTCATTTCATTTTGTCACCATTAAAAATCTGTAAGTTCTAGAAATAACTTTAATGATATTACTGCAGTGCCAAGGAGATAAAAGACTTTTTGAAATTTGGAAGTCTTGCATCAGAAAATAAATCCCATTTTTCTGACTCTAGATTCAGAATTTCTTCCATTATACCATAGCATTTTTTACTGTTTAAGACATCCACTGTACTCTTTGGTTTGAGCTATCTGACGAACATTAATTCAGGGAATACAAGTTGGGTATCAAGGACTCAGAAACGCAAATATATTTGATTATATTGACAATTTAAGTAACCACTTTTCACTTGGTCATAACTAGTATATAAGAATGACTAATAAGTAATACCTCAGGGCAAAGCTGGTGAAATAAATTAAAATCATAAAATCATTTTCCCAAAATACATTTATGTCTTCCTGTTGAAATTCTATTATCAAAATAGTTTCTGTAACAATTTTTTTTCAAAATTAAATATCTGAATAAAAACTCTGGTATAATCAACCTGCATGTGTGCCACAAGGGAAACATGCTTTGGTGAAGTCCATACAAAGAACATATAGAGGACATTGCATTTACTCCTCAGATTTTTCCCAAAAGGCTTCTATTTGCTGTTCATGCTATTTAAATATACCATTCATTTATTATTATGATTTTCTCCATCTTTTCCTTGAGGCTTAGCCTATCATAGATCCCAAAATATACTTTGGCTAGGCATTGGGGAAATATCATAGTCTGTACTCAATGTACACTATCTTTCATTTTATTATAATACATTATTATTGTTATGCACATGGAAATCACAATTTACATTGGATAATGTACAAGATCATTGAATACTACAAACAAATATAGTCACTAATGAGTTCATTAAGTGTTAAATAATTGGGTTATTGCTGTTTTAAGTTATGCTGAAGTAGAACAATTTTTATCTAACATTTTCTGCCCTGTTTGGCTGCCCTTTTCCTCATTTTTAATTTCTTTTAGCTAAAAAGAGTATACTTTGCTTAGGTTTTTTAAATTTTTATTTTTTAAAAAATTTTATTTTATTTTTTTGTCTGCACTGTTTCGGGATTGATAGCTTCTTCATCTCCAATTTTGAGATATATAGGACAAAAAAAAGTCTGAAGGAAATCACCAAAGTATTATTCTTTGGATCCTGAGATTATTAACCTGTTTTCCTCTCTTCATCTTTCAGAGTCATTATATATATATATATATATATATATATATATATATATATATATTCCAGGTATTTAGTTGTAATTAGTAGGGAAAAGAGAAAAATATGTCTTCTCCAAATTCCCCAAATTGGAAGTCCTATAGCAGCATTTTGTTTTTATTGTAAGCTTAAACTGAGAATAACTTAAAAGACTATTTCAATTAACAATGGAATAAATAGGAGTGCTTCAGGGGCTCAGTCAATTAAATTGTCCGACTTCTGATTTTGGTTCAGGTCATGATCACAAAGATATGAGATGGAGCCTGCTTAAGATTTTTTCTCTCCCTCTGCCCCTCTCCTCTCCCCTCTAAACAAAACTAAACAAAAACACAATGAATAAAGTATGATAGATTCATATAATAGAGACCTATACTAAAATGGAAGAGAGTGAAATAATAAATATGCAACAACATGGATGACTCAGACATAATACTGAGGAAACAGCCAAAAATAAGTGAATATATAGTGGATGATTCTATGTATCTAAATGTCAGGAAATGTGTTCCATTAGAAGTTGTAAAGATAGCATGAAGGAGGTTTTTGAAAATCTAAAATTATGAGGCACCTGGGTAGCTCAGTCTACTAAGTTCTGCCTTCGGCTCAGGTCACGAACTTATGGTCCTCTGATTGAGCCCCACATCAGGATCCTTACCCACTGAAGAGTCTACCTCTCTTTCTCCCTCTGCCCCTGACCCTGTTCATGCTCATTCTCTCTTAAATAAATAAATAAAATCTTTTTTAAAAAACTAAAAATATTCTATATCTTAAATTATTAGGTTGCTAGCTATACAAATTTGTTCACTTTGTAACAATTCATTATAATGTTCATCTAATATTTATATACTCTACCACATGCATTATATACTTATAGAGAGTTACAAAATATTCCAAAACATATAGCACAAACATTTTACTTAATTTTGATTAATTGAATCTTTTCTCCAAGAGACTTGAAATAAGACAATGGAGTCTGCCATTTCCATTTCTATAATCATTATATATATATATTTTAAAGATTTTATTTATTTATTCTTGAGAGACAGAGAGAGAGAGAGAGAGAGACAGAGACAGAGAGGCAGAGACACAGGCAGAGGGAGAAGCAGGCTCCATGCAGGGAGCCCGATGTGGGACTCCATCCTGGGTCTCCAGGATTAGGCCCTGGGCTGAAGGTGGCGCTAAACCACTGAGCCACCTGGGCTGCCCTCTATTAATCATTATAGCAGAGATCATGTAAACAGCAAGAGGGAAAAGTGAAAGATAAAATAAATGGAGAGGGGCACCTGGGTAGATCAGTCAGTTAAGTATCCAACACTTGATCTCAGCTCAGGTCTTGATCTCAGGGTTGTGGATTCAAGCCCTGTGTTGGCTTCATGCTGGGCATGGAGCCTACTTAAATAAATGAATAAACAAACAAACATAAATAAATGGAGAAGAAGAAATTAAAAGGTGATTATCAGAAGATGATATCATTGTTTACAAAAAAACAAAAAGAATTTCACATTCTAAGAATTAGTTCTAAAATATAGAAATCATTTATATACTATTAATAAAATATTAGAAATATTACATAGTTTAATTATTAAATATTTTTTAAAACAGTATTAGAAAAATTGATGAATACATATTAAGAGGAAATACAAATCATGTTCATTCACCGGATACCTCAATTGTGATATACAGATTCAATAAAATACAAATAAACTCAAGCCACAGTGTTTGGGACACTAACAAGCTGATTCCTAAGTTTGTATTGGAAAACACAAAGTGAAGACTTGTTAAGTCAACTTGAAAAAATGAACAGCTTTGATTACATATACTACCTATTAAATACCTTTTGCTCTGCAGTTTCCTTGAGAAGAACATGCCCAGACTAGCTTGTTCAAGGAATAGGAATGAGAGATATGTGGAGCAGAACCACGCTTGGCTAAACTCAGCTAGATCTAATGACCTCCAGCTTGCACAGAAGTGAGACTATGCCAAATAAAGGTCAACCACTTTGTAAACTGAGCCAACTAGAAGCTCTTCTGTAAGCACATGCTGATTATTAATATTTGTATATTTCTGATATTTTGATTGTTACATAACTATATTGTTGCCAGTTGTACATGCACACACATGAAATACTTTATAAGTAAAATACCTTATCTCATAAACCCATTAGATACTCACATCCTTTTATTTAAGGTTAGTGGACCAAAGTTTGAACTTGTTAAACAAACTAAAAGAACTTTCAAATTGCTAATTATTCATTTCTAAATATAAAATTATAGTTTGTAAAACCACAGTTGTCCAGTGGTCAAATTGTCCAGTTTTCTCAATTTCAAGTCTATCGATCACCTCCATTTTCCAACTGGTTCTTCTTATTCCATAGAAATAGTCTTTGCCCCCCACTCTTGCATCCCATGAGCTCTGTAACTTCTATAGCAGTAGCTTTCTCAGTCTCGCAAAATGGAAAGACATTACTAGCAGCACTTGCATAAGGTCTGGTAGCTAGATCACATTGCCACATTGTGAAAATTACTTCATATGTATCCTCTATCTTTCATTCTTTAAGTTTTCTCACTGTTCTACATTGTACCATGAGCAGGAACCCTTGAATTTAAAGCCCAAGGTAGAATTGAGTACTTTCTAAGATGCACTTCATTGTACAATTGTGGAAACAGATCCAAAGTGACTTTCCCAAAGGCATTATGTTGGTTGGACACAAAGCTAATGTTAATAATTGAGATAATTGTATTTACATTTTATCAATCTTTTAGATTTCTGTAATATCTTTATCTACTATAGACTACACATGAAATTTATTCTGGGTTCCTAAGCCATAAATTTGAAAACTGGTAGTGATATATTTGATGTCTAGCAGTAGACAATAAGGAAAACTTAAGATCATTGCTAGTTTGCTAATCCCCAAATATATACTCAAAATTTGTTTGCTCAAAAGCCTCAAGTATAAATAGAAATATAAATTTTAAACTTAATAGAGCTTAACCAAATGTTAGACTGTAACAGTTTAATTTGCTTTACATTATTCTTATTGGGTAAAGTGGCTTTTTGTTTGAGTTCTAAATGTGTTGCCCTTTAGTGTATGACTTATCAGTATCACTAGTAATTTATAAAGATAATTTGTTTTTATGGGATAAAGAACTTCCCTTACATGTTAAGTTCAGTATATTAGTTCCACTGTAATATTTAATGGCAAGAATAGTGAATTTTCTATCTTACTTTTTAAAAGTGGACTAAGCCACTCTAAGTTTCAAAAGAGTATTCTTATTTTTTTTTTCTAAATGAGAAAAGCAGAGGGGAAAAGGTATTGAATATAAAGCTCAAATAAGTATGGGACCAGAAATTGCAGAGCTGTTCTTTTGAAGATTCTTGCTTAAAAGGGAGACCAAAGAAGCACTAGTATCAAAGATGTTAAGTTTTAATTGATGCTGTAGGGTATATGGAATTTTGTCACATAGATACATTCTAAGGTACTCTGAGAAAAAACATAATACTTAGATCTTACATTGCATTTTTAAATTGACAATGTTTTAAAAAATTAATAAATTCTGATTAGATCTCTTTGTGGTGGGTGAGTGTTATTAAATGCTGCAGGTCAGAAATACATTGGCTCTAGTGATAATAGTTATTGCCATAGTAACATGGACACCACAGGCCCGAAACCAAAATCCTTACCTGTGCAAAATGTTCAGTGGTTTTAATGAGCGTTTTCTGTGAATCCAGTGTGCCCCGTGTGCTCACTTCTTTGGGAAATGTTTGAACTCAATGTTGCTTTATTCTTGTTAACTGTGTATAGTATAGCACATGTGAGTCACCCAAAACAGCATGGGGTAATTTAGGCTGATATTGCAATTACATTTAGACTTCACCATCTGGGTTAAACAAATGAATTACTAATAAGCCTGGTCCCTAATGAGGGGTGGCTTTGTCTAACAAAGAATAAAGACAGTGAAAGTCACTTGCACTTGTATTTTTGTTGACTGCTATTCAAAAAGTGCCCCTCTGGTTTCTATGCAATAGAAAATATTATCCTGTCATAACTAGATAAGTGCTTTAAATTTCAGTTAGACCCTCCACTGGAGCATCATCCTTGGACATTTTTACAGAATTATGTATAAGCCATCTTCCCAACTAAATTCAAGTATAAAACCACTGATTTTGAAAACGTTGCAATACTCATCATGAGAAATGCAACATTGGTAATCTAAATTACAACACATGGTATCATACATCTTAAATTTTATGTAATTTAGTTATTATACATTATCTAATTTATTCATATAGCAAACTGTAAAGTAGTTAGAGTAGAAATTATTTTCAGCATGAGTTTTGAAAGTACAACTCAAGTCTAATGCTTGGGAAGTAAAACAAACAAAATACACACATACACACACTCCACACACACACACACATACACGAAAAAATCATGTGTTTTGGACCTGGATCAAACTACAAATTGCATTCAAATCACTAAACTCTTTCAGTCTCAGCTTCTTTGTCTGGAAAATTTGGATAGTAACAGCCATTTCTAGTTCAGTAGCCCTGACTTAGAGCAGTTTAAGTTTCAATTTTTTTCTTTTTTTTTCTTTTTTACTTCATAGTGTTACAAATGTGGTATACGTTCAGTAGAAATTGTACTTCACATTTTGAATTTTGATCTTTTTCCAGGTTAGTGACACGCAATCAGATACGATCTCATCATACTCCACAGTGGCAGCAAGCCTAGCTCTCAGGACCACAAGGATGTACAACCGATACAGTTACAGCCATTCTAGATCAATATGGCTCAATCGCTGGCCACCTAGGTGTCCCCCAAGCATGTTTAAATTAGGCTAAGCTAAGATATGATGTTTAATATATGAGGTATATTAAATGCATTTTTTACTTAGGATAGTGTCAACTAACAGTAAGTGTATTGGAACTAACTCCATTATAAGTTGAGGAAGATCTGTATACTGGAAGAAAGTTATATAAAAACATATTGATTACTTTTAATTAAAGGTAAGCATACAGGTTAAATTTTTGAGGATAACAATTTGAAGAATATTCAATTTTCAAATAGGTAACAGAATGTGAAATAAAAATTCTTTAATACAAAAGATAATATGGATTTATTTTTTGAACAAGTTTGTTATTACGTTTGTGTTTTTCAAGTTTTTATTTAATTTCCATTTAGTTAACATATAGTGTAATATTACTTTCGGGTATCAAATTAGTAATTCTGTACTTCCATACATACTCAGTGCTCACTGTGACAAGTGCACTCCTCAATCCCAATCACCTATTGAACCCATCCGCCCACTCACCGCCCCCCTGGTAACCATCAATTTGTTCTCTATAATTAATATAATTATTAATCTCTTTCTTGGTTTGACTATCTCTTTTTCCCCCTTTGCTCATTTCTTTTGTTTCTTAAATTCCACATATGAGTGAAATCATATGCTATTTTTTCTCTGATTAACATATTTGACATATTTTGTTTTGTATTATATTCTATAGCTCTATCCACACCACTGCAAATGGCAAGATTCCATATATATATATATATATATATATATATATATATATATAATCTTCACATTTTCTTTATCCATTCACCAGTAGATGGACATTTGGTTTCTTTCCATAATTTGGCTACTTGATAGTGCTGCTATAAACATCAGGGTGCACGTACCTCTTCAAATTAGAATTTTTTGTATCCTTTTGGTAAATAGTAGTGCAATTGCTGGAACCTTGGGTGATTCTATTTTTATTTTGAGCTGCTTCCATAGTGTTTTCCAGAATGGCTTCACCAGTTTGCATTCTCATCAACAGTGTAAGAGGATCCCCTTTTGCCCCATTCTTGCCAAAACCTGTTGTTTCCTGTATTGTACATTTAGTCATTGACAGGTGTGGGATGATATCTCCTTGTAGATTTGATTTGTATTTCCCTGATGATGAGTGATGTCAAGCACTTTTTCATGTGTCTGCTGGCCATCTGTGTGAACTTCTTTGGAAAAATAACTATTCACGTCTTTCTCTTTTTTTTTAACTGGATTCTTTGTTTTCAAGTGTTAAGTTTTATAAATTCTTTAGGCATTTTGGATACTAACCACTTATCAGATGTTTCATTTGCACATATCTTCTCACATTCAGTAGGTAAGAACCTTTTTATTTTTTGAAGTCCCAATAGTTCATTTTTCTTTTGTTTCCCCTGCCTCAGGAGACAAATCTAGTAAGTTACTATGGCTGATCTCAAAGAATCCCTGTATTCTTCTCTAGGATTTTGATGGTTTCCTGTCTCACATTTATTTTTTTTTAAGATTTTATTTATTCATGAGAGACAGAGAGAGAGAGGCAGAGACACAGGCAGTGGGAGAAGCAGGCTCCATGCAGGGAGCTCAACGTGGGACTCGATCCAGGGACTCCAGGATCAGGCCCTGGGCTGAAGGAGGCACTAAACCGCTGAGCCACAGGGGCTGCCCCCTGTCTCACATTTAGATCTTTCATCCATTGTGAATTTATTTTTGTGTATGGTGTAAGAAAGTGGCCCAGTTTCATTCTTTTGAATGTTGCTGTCCAGTTTTCCCAAAATCCACTTATGGAAGAGACTGTTTTTTTTCCATTGGATATTCTTTTCTGCTTTGTTGAAGATTAATTGACCATATAGTTGTGGGTTCATTTATGGATTTTCTATTCTGTTCTTTTGATTTATGTGTCTATTTTTGTTCCAGTATCGTGCTGTCTTGACCACTACAATTTTGTAATGTAACTTAAAAGTCTGGAATTCAGACAACTACAATTCTTCTTTTGTTTTTCAAGATTGCTTTGGCTATTTGGTGTATTTTTTGGTTCCATAAATATTTTATAACCATTTAATCTAGCTCTGTGAATAGTGCTGGTGGTATTTTGATAGAGATTGTCTTAAATCTGTAGATTGCTTTGGGTACCATAGATATTTTAACAATATTTGTTCTTCCAGTCCATAAGCATGGAATGCCTGCCCATTTCTTTGAGTCCTCTTCACTTACTTTCATCAGTGTTTTCTAGTTTTCATAGTACAGATCTTTTACTTTCTTGGTTAGGTTTATTCCTAGCTATCTTATTGTTTTTTTGGTGCAGTTGTAAATGGGATTGATTCCTTGAATTCTATTTCTGCTGTATCATTGGTGACATACAGAAATGCAACAGATTTCTGTATGTTTATTTTGTATCCTGGGAAATTACCGAATTCATGTATCAGTTCCAGCAATATTTTGGTAGAGTTGGGTTTTCTACATAGAGTATCATGTCATCTATAAATGTGAAAATTTGACTTCTTCTTTGCTGATTTGGATGCCTTTTATTTCATTTTGTTGTCTTATTGTTGTAGGTAGGACTTCTAATACTCTGCCAAATAACAGTGGTGAGAGAGACGTCACTATCTTAATATTGATCTTGGTGGAAAACCCTGTTTTTCCTCATTGAGGATAGCTGTGGGGTTTTCATATTTAGCCTTTATTATGAAGTATGTTCCCTCTAATCCTACTTTGTTGAGGGTTCTGATCATGGATTTATGTAGTACTTTGTCAAATGTTTTTTCTGCATCTATTGGAAGGATCATACGGCTCTCATCCTTTTTTTTATTAATGTGGTGTATGTATCATGTTGATTTGTGAATGGTAAACAATACTTGCAGCCCAAAAATAAATCCCACTTGATCGTGGTGAATGATTCTTTTAATGTACGGTTGTATTCAATTTGCTAATATTTTATTGAGAATTTTTGCATCCATATTCATCAGGGATATCACTCTGTTGTTAGTTTTCTAGTAGTAGTGGCTGAGTCTGTCTGATTTTGGTATTGTGGTAATGCTGGCCCCATGGAATGAATTTGGAAGTTTTCCTTCCATTTTCATGTATTGGAATAGTTTGAGAAGAATACATATTACTTCTTTTTAATATGGAAAGTGGAATTACTCCTTCTTAATATTTGGTGGAATTTGCCTGTGAAGTCAAAAGTCCTGGGCTTTTGTTTGTTGGGAAATTTTTGATTACTGATTCAATTTCCTTGCTGGTTATTATTCTGTTTAAGATTTCTATTTTTTCCTGTTTCAGTTTTGGAGGTTTATATGTTTCCAGGAATTTATCCATTTTCTCCAGGTGGTCCAATTTGTTGACATATAGGTTTTTATAAACTTCTCTTATAATTGTTTGTATGTTTGTAGTGCTGGTTGTTATTTCTCCTCTCTATATCATTTTTTCCCTCTGTTTCTTCTATTGTTTCATTGCACCCAGTCTGTTTTGAATCCCAGTTTTTGCATTTTTTTCATTTCTGACTGGTGTATTTTAACTCTTTTTTCTGTAGTAAGAGCCTCCCTGAAGTCTTTCATTCTGTCTTCAAGCCCTATTAGTAACCTTATGACTGTTGCTTAAAATTATCCTTCAGACATGATACTTACATGTATTTTGCTTAGATCTGTGACCTTGTCTTGTTCTTTCCTTTGGGATGAATTCCTCTTGCCATTTGTCTAAGTCTCTATCTTCTTTCATATGTTAGAAAAGCCCATTATGTTTCCTGCTCCTGAGAGTAATGCCCTTTTAAAGAAGAAGTCATAGAGTGTCCAAGGCCTCACACTTAAGGGACTATCTCTGGTGTGTGCTGCACACACTCTGCTGTTGTGTTTTGGCTGATCTATCCTTTAGGTCAGAGGTCTGCAGAGACTCTCCTCATCTGCAGTGGGCAGTGTTTGGTCCTTGGCTAGAATTTGGCTGGTTTAAACGAGGTGTGCTCTGGTCTGCTTGTTAAATGAGACCTGCTACAATGTCCAGCAGAACAAAGCCCTGCAGAAGAACTCTCTGGTCAGGGACATGGTATGGACATAGGTTTCTGCTGGTCTTCTGGGTAACAGGCCTGTTGAGCTGGGATGAGTCAAATTTGACCAAGAAGGTCAGTACCACCAGAGCACAGAGGACCTTGGTGTCAGCAGGTTAGGTATTCAGTGTTGGTGCCATGCCATTTATTACAGGTTGCTCTATGCTGAGAGGCAGGGGAAAGAAATCGTGCCAGCCAGCAGCTTTGTCCCTAGAGAGAGGGGCCTCCATGCCTGCTACTCTCAGGAGTACACTCTGAGAGGAGTGAATAATCTCCCCACTGTGATCCCAGGCATTTTTCAGATTGCTGTTTCCACATGGTTTGCCAGCCTTCCCTCCAGAAGCAGGCAGCGTCCTCAGGGCTCTATCACCACCAAACCAGCTGACCTTTAAAACTCCAGTCTTTAATTCCTGCTGGTTGCAAGAATTCATGAAAACCAGCCCCTCCTGTATTCCTAGCCAATGACTTTGGGCAAGGGTTCTCCATGTGAGTTGCCCCATGTATTCCTCTCTCACCAGGGCTCCTTCCCTCTGTTGTACCTGTGAACCATTTCTCCCCCAAACCACGTCTTCATACTTCCTACTTTCCTTGATATGGCCTTTTCTCTCCTTATCTTTGTAGAGTTTGTTCTGTCAGTCCTCAGTTTGGTATCTGAGGCATTCAGAATGATTTGTTAGTTATCTAGTTCTGTTCCAGGGACAAGAGAGCCTAGGGTCCTCCTATTATGCCACCATATTAGCTCACTCTTCTTATACTAGATTTTTAAAATGTATTAATGTAAAGGTGAGTTGTATAATCAACAAGATATATTTTAAAAAGAAATGTAGCAAGAGGGCAGCCCGGGTGGCTCAGCAGTTTAGCACCGTCTTCAGCCCAGGGCATGTTCCTGGAGATGCAGGATCGAGCCCCATGTTGGGCTTCCTGCATGGAGCCTGCTTCTTTCTCTGCCTGTGTCTCTGCCTCTCTCTGTCTCTCTCTGTGTCTTTCATGAATAAGTAAATACAATCTTAAAAAAAAAGAAATGTAGCAAGAGCATGGCAGAGACAACATGAAAGAGAATGATGGAAATATCCAAATATATCAATATAAAATAAACTTAGGTAGATTAATTTGATTGATTTGAGAAAATACTTCATTCAAATACTACCTATAAGGCACACAGTATAATGGTTAATTTTATATGTCAACATGGCTGAGCCATGGCTACCTAGATAGTAGGTCAAACATTATTATATTTGTGCCTATTGGTAAGGGTGTTTTTGGATGAGATGAACATTTAAATTGGTAGACTAAGTAAGCCACATTTCCCTTCTTAACATGGATAGCCTTCATCCATTGAGTTAAGGTTGGAATAGAACAAAAATCATTATTCTTCCATAAGTTCAAGGAAACTCTTTCTGTCTGAGTGCATGAGTTGGATATTGGTATCTTCCTACTTACAGAACTCAAATTGAAACATTGATCTTATTGGGTATCCAGGCTTTTAACTTTAGGACTGGAAATACATGATCTATCCTAGATCTCTGGATTGCTGACTGTAGGTCTTAGAACTTCTCAGCATCTGTAATTGTGTAAGCCAATTCCTTTTAATAAATATATAATTGATTAGATAGTTCCATGAAAGATAAATAGATATCCTATTGTCTCTGTTTCTCTGGAGAACCTTGACTAATACACAAACCTATGCATAAGGACCCCCAAAAAAGAGTTTGAGTATATATATATATATATATATATATATATATATATATATATATAATTTTACATATAATATAATGGGCCCTCAAACTCAAAAGAGTTTGAGACTATATAAATATTACTTTACATATAATATAATGGGCCCTGTCCTACCTCACCAATAGCTGCAATGAGCGCATCGGCTAAGTGGTCAACTCAGGGGTCCTGCCCAGGCTGGTCCAGCTTATGAGCAGCTCAGAGCTCAATGTCTTGACCCCCTCTCTCCGCACAATTGGAAACATCGTCACAGGAACGGATTATCAGACCCAGATGGCCGTTGACGCGGGCATGCTGAACGTGCTGCCCCAACTCCTGACACACCCCAAGTCTTCCATCCAGAAGGAGGCAGCTTGGGCCTTGAGCATTGTGGCTGCAGGGTCCTGCCAACACATCCAGCGGCTGATCGCTTGCAGCATGCTGCCTCCCTTGGTGGCTCTGCTTAAAAATGGAGAATTTAAAGTCCAGAAAGAGGCTGTTTGGACCGTGGCTAACTTCACAACTGGAGGCACCATAGACCAGTTGATCCACCTTGTCTATTCTGGAGTTCTGGAGCCATTGGTGAATCTGCTTACCATCCAAGACACCAAAATTGTTATCACCATCCTTGACTTTCTCTCTTTTATCCTCCAGGCAGTAGAGAAGTTTTCAGAGAAGGAAAATCTGTGTCTTCTGATAGAAGAAATTGGTGGCATTGATAAAATTGAGGCTTTGCAAATTCATGAGAATCCTCAGGTTGCCCTGACTGCTTTGAACATTATCAAGAGCCATTTTTGTGAGGGAGAAGAAAGTGTGCAATATTACCAGCCCTGGACCAAGATAATGAATTCTTAAACCGCTTAACAAAAAAGTACCAAGGCACCACAACTTCTAAAAGGACCAAACCCTAATTGGTAACTTCTTTGAGAACCTTCTATGAACCGGCATGGCACGGGTGTAAAGCTTTTTAAACTAAATGTTAATAAAATTTTCAACACATTAAAAAAAAAATTAAACACATGTTTAATTTTCCAAAACACTATCCTAATTTGGATGACTAATTTGAGCCACTGTCCTAACTCTGCAACTCAGCATGCACTGCCAGTCTTCTAACCACCCCCCCATATCCTTTCTCTCCCTGATCCCCCACCACACCTTACAAACTTGAGATAAAAGGAATCTCATTCTGTGATTGTTAATTTAAGGATTTAAAAACCAATTTTAATACTGTTTCACTAGTTTTGGCCTTTGAAGTAGGTAGACTTATGGGTTTTATTCTACAAATTGTTGGTGGTCATGAAACCATTCATGTTATGTTTGTATTATCAACAAATAACATTTGGAAAAAAACACCTAATTTCTTTTAATACACCCTCAGATCTGTTACTGCATCTCTCATTTGTGATGCAATAGCCACTTTGCCTGTATTAAAAGGGCCAAGAGTAAATGCCTTTTTTGTTGAACATGTCTATAGAGTTGGCAGTTAATGCTGTAATTTGTCAAATAGCCCTTCCAAAATTATACTTGTGAAATACACAAAAAAATAAATTGATCTACTTAATTTCTATTCATTTAAAAACTGTAAAATATGTATAATAATATATGTAAAATATATATAAAATATATAAAATAATATATGTATATAAATATATATATAAACACATACTAGATCAATAAAATTAAAGAAGTTATTAAACTCAAATTAAGTAAACTTTACGGCAAAATAATGATTAAGTTTAAAGAAAATCAAATATCTAATTAAATTCAAACCCATATAATCCTCATAATATAACTTCAAATTATGTGAAACAAAAAGTGACAGAATTATAGGCGCTAATGACAAAGCAATAAACATATCTCTTTAAAATAATTTAACACCCATATCTCTTTAAAATAATAGACTTCAAAGACAAAATATTGTTAAATATGTATAAAAAATATACTATACAATTAATAATTGTGACCAAATTTGCATATATCATTTACTCTTTCAGCAATTAGGTTGGAAATGCATATTTACTTTTCTCAAGTACACATGGACATTTACAAAAGTTTATCGTATAATAGTCTGTAAAAAAGCATTTACACATTTTAGACAGTTGATAACATGAAGGATACTCGGGCCACTGCATAAAAGACAAAAATTGATGGAAAAAATATATAATGAACACAGCCAGAAAGCTGGAAACTAAGAATGTATGGGCCAAAGTAGAAATCATAATGGATATTAGAAGATAACTTGAACTTTAAAATAAGCTAAAATATCATATTAATAATTTTAAGATATACAATCAAAAAATGGGCAGAGAACCTGAATAGACATTTTTCCAAAGAAGACATACAGATGAGCAACAGCACATGAAAAGATGCTCATTATCACTTATCATTAGGGAAACGTAAATCAAAATAATGATGAGATACCACCTCACACCTGTCAGAATGGCTAAAATATAAAAGACAATAACAAGCATTAGTGAGGATATAAAGAAAAAAGAACTCTCAAACACTGTTGATGGGAATGTAAAGAGGTACAGACACTGTGGAAAATAGTATAGAGGTTCCTAAAAAATTAAAAATAGAAATATCATTATATTATATACATAAATCTATATGTAAATTATGTATATTATATACTTCATATATATGATAACACTAATTTGAAAGCATATATTCATACTGTTTCAGCATTATTTAAAATAGCAAAAATGTGGAAACAAACTAAGAGCTCATCAATCAATGAATGGATAGGAAGATGTGATATATATATACACATATGTATATGTATATCTATATGTATATCTATATGTATATGTATGCAGACATTAAAAGAGTGAGATCTAACTACTTTTGACAATATGAATGGACATATAGGCTATTATACTAAGTGAAATAAATCAGCCTGAGAAAGAAAAGTATCATATTATCTCATATTTGTGTGTGCATATGAAATGATCATTCCCCTAAAATATATCTAACAAACACAAACAAAAGGAAAAAATAGCCTTCAGTTAAAAAATAAAAGCAAAACAAAACAAAACAATCTACAAACTCTGTTTAGTATTTTAGTTTTTAGTATCAGTTGGAGGTTTAAGAATAAAATTATTACAAATATATATAATGAATAATGAATATATACATTGTGAGTATATTATGAAGAAAGAAATGTATTTTGTGTACTTTATTTTTTAAAATTTCAGTATCATAAATTAAAGGCTGTCACATTAAAGGAAGCTAGAGACATGACAAATAAATACATTACTTTGGATTAGAACAGAAACCAATAAAATATTGTAAAATATATGATTAGGCACTTGGAGGAATTTGAATATAAGCTGTATGTTAAGTAATTATATTTTATCCAACTCTAAATTTCTTTATTTTAATAATTCTACTGTAGTTATTTGGGAGAATATTCTTGTTTTCAGATTATGTAGAAACAGGTATGCTAAAAATACTTGTAATGGGTTAATCACATCATTAAGAAAATGCTTCTCAGTTGGAGAGGGTAACTTAGAGATGTTTGTAGTCTTAGTATAAGAACTTTTGGGTGAGTGTTATATTTGAGAAAAGTAACTGAACTAAAGAACTTACATTAATGGTTGTTTATGTCATTTGGTCAAGCCTTTTGTCAAAGAGACTCCCTGTATAGTTTGTTTCATGAAAGGGGATTTGTACATCTGCACCATATAATTTGAACTTTTTTTTCCTTTGGCTTCTGAAAAAGGAAATACTATTCTTGAGTGATTCAACAGTGCTAGGAGAATAGACACAAACTGATAAGATTCTCTTATACGGATTTTTAAAATAAATTACTGGTCATGGGTAGTACTCATAAAAAGAATGATGAATTCTTTTTATGAGTACTATCTACATCAATGTTGAGGTATTTAGGAACAAACACAAAGTAAGTTTCAAAGGAAGAACAATTTAAGTGAGAATCAAACATAAAAAGGAATTTTTAAAAAGATTTTATTCATTTATTTGAGAGAGAGAGAGAGCAAGAGAGAGAGAGAGAGCATGAGCAGGTGAGGGAGACACAGGCAGAGGGAGAAGCAGGCTCCCTATGGGGAGCCTGATGCAGAACTCAATCTCAGGACCTGAGCCGAAGGTAGACACTCAATTACTGAGCCACCCAGGCACCCCTAAAAAGGAGTATTTCACAAATTGGAAACACATAGAGACTTTCAAAGTTTTGCTCTCAATATACTGTAGGATATACAAACACATACACAATCACACACACACACACACACAGTTCATCATCCGCTTGCATGATTTTTGACTATAGAGAAGAATAGAGACTCCAGAAGGAGTATATTCTAAGCTTTCTAACCACTTGGA
Organism: Canis lupus dingo; assembly: GCF_003254725.2. Lineage (NCBI taxonomy): Eukaryota > Metazoa > Chordata > Mammalia > Carnivora > Canidae > Canis > Canis lupus. The sequence goes on along the minus strand of NC_064253.1, from coordinate 31,876,515 downwards.
AAAAGAGAAAACAAAAAGAATTCTCACTTCATCACAAAACTAGAAAAAGAAAAGAAAATATGCAAATCAGTGAATAGACAGAGAAAACTGTTGCAGAGATCCATGGAAGAATGAAACATGTCCTTTGGCAGACTTTCCTCAGACTGCACAAGTGCCTGAGGATCCCCCAGATTCTTCCTGTCATCCTAACATATAAGGAAGAATAAACCAAGTCTATTTGAAATTACACCAAAAGAAAAAGACAATTGAGACCATTTGAGACTAGGATAAGGATAATAAAGTGCTTAATTTTGCTCCAATGCATATGATTCAATCAATTTAATATGTAAAGGTCTGGAAAATACGCCTTTTTTCACAAAAAAAAATCTACCTAGATTTTTGGATGATATGTTTGCTTCATTACTTCAAGCTCTCTAATTTCTTTTTTTAATTATTGAATTTCTATAATAAATATGGATTGTTTTAAAATATATTTTAATATCATAGCATAATGTAGAGGAGACAAGCAGTGGTAAACCAGAAAATATAGGATTGTTGACTAAAAGATTGAGCTTTATACCCTCCTACCTGACAGTTTCAGTGAATTTGTTTAGTATTCTTCTGTATCAGCCTTGAACTTTTGTGACTATATCATTTAAATAGTGATTAAAACAAACATAATGTATATATTCATCAAATAATGCACAACCAAGGGAATATAGCTATAGTCCTACATTGAAATAATTCTTGTATTGCATTGTCTTGCTGTTTTACTTTTGTGTTATTTTCAAACTCATCCAGTGAACATTAAGAACACATTATGTTTCATTTGCTATATCCACTTACAGATGTAGCAAATTGAGATGCTTGGATGGCTCAGTGGTTGAGCCTCTGACTTTGGCTCAGGGCATGATCCTGGAGTCCCAGGATCAAGTCCCACATCAGGCTCCCTGCATGGAGCCTGCTTCTCCCTCTGTCTGCGTCTCTGCCTCTCTCTCTCTCTGTCTTTCATGAATAAATTAATAAAATATTAAAAAATAGACAGCAAATTATGTGATATGATACACTATAATGTGTATTTTATATTTAATATTTATGGTATCGGTCCATTATATCACCTTACATAAATAGTTAAAATATCTCTATGCCTACAGTAGTGTTTGGTTGCTCTGTAACAAGTTATTACAAACTTAGAGATTTAAAACCTTAGCCATTCTATATCAATAGTTCCCGTGGGTCAGAAATCTTATCACAGTGGGATGCAGCTGGTTCCTCTTCTCTGATTCTCACAAAACTAAAATCATAGTTTTGGCTAGGCCACCTTCCTTTCTTCAATGTCTGGAGAAGATTTTGCTTTCAGGCTCATTCAGATTGTTGGCAGAACTCAGAAATTTTCTACTTGAAGTTGAAAGACTGAAATCCCCATTTCCTTTCTATCTGTCAGTCATGGGCTGACTTAATCTCCTAGAAGATGAAGTTCCACTCCCTGCATGTGGCCCTCTCCTTTACAGAGCCAGCCATGATACTTGGAACCCATCTCATATGTGGAATGTCCTCAACTTCTTTGTCTGCTGGGTCTTGCCATACTCCTCTTCGGCTACGGTTTACTGATTTCTTATTTTTCCAGCTGTTTTTAGGGGCTCACATAATTAGATAGAACCCATCTGTAGGCCACTCTCCCTATTATAAGGTGCTTAAACCTAATTACATCCGTAAAGGTCCTTTACTCTAAACTATTATTTTCACAACTTCTTCAAATTAGGCCATGGATAGCTTTGGCAGTTTGTTAGGCACTGTCAAGAACACCCAAATCTACAAATGTCAAACTACTCAATTTAAACCAAGATTTCTGAAAGACTTTGAGGCACCTATTTATTTTTTTCTTTATTTATTGAGAGAAGATTGCCATAAAATAGTAGCTTTTATACTACTATATTTGTTTTTAGATAGCAAATTACCATTGGCAAATCCAAGCATCATAAAAATGTATATTACTTGGTAATTTATTATTTATGTTTCATGAGTTGATATTGAGTGTTGTTTCCCAGGGAAGAAATGTGTGAAGACATATTGTTACTGCTGCTGTTTCTATTCCACTATTTTCTGTTCAGTCAAGTACCAAATTCATGAACATTCTGAATCCATATAATACCTTGTACCAAGTTCTACAGATTTTGAATGTAGCTATACTACCTTAAGGCATCGATTTAAAGATGTAACTTAGCAATATATTCATGTTCAAATTCTTAGTATTTGCTTGCTTCATAGGTAATCATGGAAAAGTTACTTTCTATAACATTGTTTTTAAATGTTGCTGTTCATATGGCATAAAGCTAATCAAAATTGTATGATACTTTATTAAAATATCATATATATTTTAAAGCCAATGATAATCTCAGCATGAATACAATAATCACATAATAAATATTCTGATTGTGTGCAATAAGCAGAAAAATGGGAATTTCCTTGGCTTTATCTATCATTATATAGTTATTGCTATTGCTCCTTTTAATGAGTGTGAGAAGACACAGAAGACTTGGTAACATAAAACTCTTTATGGAAGATAATGGGGGGCAATTCAAAAGAAATAGCACATATATTATGACTGATGAAAATATTAAAATGAAAGGAAAGTTGGAATGCCCAGATAAACTGATATGTAAAAAGAGCCATTAACAAGGAACATTTCTCAGAGAATGTATTTACCACAGATTAAAAATATTTGCTTCATTCATCTAAGTTCTCAGAATTTGGAGTAAATTGTTGAGCTCCAAGGAAAATCCTAAAGGTGCTTAAGCTTTAGCATTTATCACCATAAAATTCCTTAAGAGGGTTTCCAGTGTGCAATTTGCAAAGCTCTTCACCTAATCAGTTTCACCCACTGGCCAGAGTGGAGTTTGCCACACTACAGTCTTTTTGGTCACTGGCCAATAAGAAAACCAAAATTAAAACTTATCTAAGAGGAAAGAAAATAATGTTTCCCCGGCACTTGGATTTTCTTAATGTAATTCCCTCTCTTCTATTTTAGAATTTTAGAAAGCACAACATTTAATTTTTTAATTTATTTTTTATTGGTATTCAATTTACCATCATACAAAATAACCCCCAGTGCCTGGCACTTATTCACTCCCACCCCCCGCCCTCCTCCCCTTCTACCACCCCTAGTTCGTTTCCCAGAGTTAGCAGTCTTTACGTTCTGTCTCCCTTTCTGATATTTCCCACACATTTCTTCTCCCTTCCCTTATATTCCCTTTCACTATTATTTATATTCCCCAAATGAATGAGAACATATAATGTTTGCCCTTCTCCGATTGACTTACTTCACTCAGCATAATACCCTCCAGTTCCATCCACGTTGAAGCAAATGGTGGGTATTTGTCATTTCTAATGGCTGAGTAATATTCCATTGTATACATAAACCACATCTTCTTTATCCATTCATCTTTCGATGGACACCGTAGCCAAGCCACAGCTTGGCTATTGTGGCCATTGCTGCTATAAACATCGGGGTGCAGGTGTCCCTGCGTTTCATTGCATCTGTATCTTTGGGGTAAATACCCAACAGTGCAATTGCTGGGTCATAGGGCAGGTCTATTTTTAACTCTTTGAGGAACCTCCACACAGTTTTCCAGAGTGGCTGCACCAGTTCACATTCCCACCAACAGTGTAAGAGGGTTCCCTTTTCTCCGCATCCTCTCCAACATTTGTAGGCTTCCTGCCTTGTTAATTTTCCCCATTCTCACTGGTGTGAGGTGGTATCTCATTGTGGTTTTGATTTGTATTTCCCTGATGGCAAGTGATGCAGAGCATTTTCTCATGTGCATGTTGGCCATGTCTATGTCTTCCTCTGTGAGATTTCTCTTCATGTCTTTTGCCCATTTCATGATTGGATTGTTTGTTTCTTTGCTGTTGAGTTTAATAAGTTCTTTATAGATCTTGGAAACTAGCCCTTTATCTGATACGTCATTTGCAAATATCTTCTCCCATTCTGTAGGTTGTCTTTTAGTTTTGTTGACTGTATCCTTTGCTGTGCAAAAGCTTCTTATCTTGATGAAGTCCCAATAGTTCCTTTTTGCTTTTGTTTCTTTTGCCTTCCTGGATGTATCTTGCAAGAAGTTACTGTGGCTGAGTTCAAAAAGGGTGTTGCCTGTGTTCTCCTCTAGGATTTTGATGGAATCTTGTCTCACATTTAGATCTTTCATCCATTTTGAGTTTATCTTTGTATATGGTGAAAGAGAGTGATCTAGTTTCATTCTTCTGCATGTGGATGTCCAATTTTCCCAGCACCATTTATTGAAGAGACTGTCTTTCTTCCAATGGATAGTCTTTCCTCCTTTATCGAATATTAGTTGACCGTAAAGTTCAGGGTCCACTTCTGGGTTCTCTATTCTGTTCCATTGATCTATGTGTCTGTTTTTGTGCCAGTACCACACTGTCTTGATGACCACAGCTTTGTAGTACAACCTGAAATCTGGCATTGTGATGCCCCCAGATATGGTTTTCTTTTTTAAAATTCCCCTGGCTATTCGGGGTCTTTTCTGATTCCACACAAATCTTAAAATAATTTGTTCTAACTCTCTGAAGAAAGTCCATGGTATTTTGATAGGGATTGCATTAAACGTGTATATTGCCCTGGGTTTAATTTAGCTGACATATATCAGGGCTATTAAGTAATGAGTATTAATTATTTCTATATATGTCCACTTTTATACTATGAGAAATACATACAATTTCCTAACCAAGTATATTCTTTCTGTTATCTCATTGGAGCCTTAATGTAGAGAAGGGAATGAATAAAGGAATATAAAGAGTAAAATACTTCCCCGCATCAGTCTAGTTTATTTCATTATATGATTGAGTTTCTGCTAACACAATTTATTGTGTTTGATCAAGGTTAAGTGATGATATATTATGTATCTACCTAAAGAGAATAGCTTAAAATAATGGCAACAATCAATATAAACATTCATTTTTCATATAGTTTGCATAGTTTTGTGATTGTAATGTCTTACAAAAGGATGCCTCATAGAGATTAATTTTTTATCTTTTTTAGTCTTTTTTTTACAAGATCAAATTCCTTCATTTTAAGTGCCAGTATTACAGAGCAAGTTTTCCCTTAGTAAAATAGGAATGGGAATAGGGAATCTTAAAATTGTTTTCAATCTTTTACTTATCTTGGAAAGATCAGTTTGAATGACATAGGACAATACCCCTTAGGAAAGCAAGAATTATTAGAATTAATCCAGGTAGCTCTGAGTGAAGATTAAATAATCAGATCTTTTGTGTTTTGTGGAGAACAAGGCCAACCAAACTAAACTGACCCTACCCATTGGCCCCAAGAAGCAAGCAAACAATAGCAACAGCAAATAAATCTCATGCTAGAATGTAATTTAATAGGAAGGAGGAAAGAGTGTGGTGAGTGGTTAATTGTTCTAAAAGGCCTTAACAGGGGCACCTGGGTGGTTGTGGTTAAGTATCTGACTTTGGCTCAGGTCATGATCTCGAGGTCCTGGATCCAGCCTGGCATAGGGCTCCACACTCAGTGAGGAGTCTGCTTCTTCCTCTCCTTCTCTCCCCATCCCTCTGCTTGTGCTCTCTCTGTCCCTCAGTCTCTCAAATAAATAAACAAAATCTTTTAAAAAAATAATAAAAAATAATGAAAGGCCTTATTTAATAACCTGAGTTCAGATTTCACCTCAAGATGCGGTTTATATATTTAAAAAAATGATTTATGGAGTGCCTGGGTGCCTCAGTCAGTTAAGTATCTGCCTCTGCATGAGGTTATGATCTCGGAGTCTTGACATCAAGCGTTGCGTGGGGGTCCCTGTTCCAAGGGGAGTCTGCTTCTTCCTATCCCTCTGCCCCTCCTCCTACCAGTTGTGCTCTCTCTCTTTCTCTCTCTCTAATAAATAAAATATTTTTTAAAAGCCCATAAGGTTGTATATTGATCAGCTGACAAAAAGTTTATGTCCAGAGTTTGTAGGAATCTAGTCTTTTATTTTTCCTAGATCAATAGTTCATTATTTGCTAACATGGCAACTTTATAGAATATAATTACAGTAAACATGAGGTTTGACTGTGTATGTTTTTTGTACTATATTTTTTAGGTATAATTTCCACAGAGTAAAGTGACTTGATATTAAAAATTTAGTTCAATAAGTTTTGACATCTGTATTCTATTTGTCTACTCTACAAGAACTACAAATGTATATGAGTATATATACTCACCATAGAAGATGCTTTTGTGGGATCTTTTTGTCAATTTTTTCAGGATAATGCTGTCACTAAAGACTACTTCTGCCTCTTTTGGATTTCAGAAGTGAATATATACATTTTGTATTCTTTATCTGGTTTGTTTCACAAAGCATGCTATTTTGCGATTCATCCATGATGTTGTATATATAATTAGTTCAGCCCTTTTTTTTTTATCAACAGTAGTCCATTATATTAATGTGCTACAAGTCTTTAGTTCTTGTCCTATTAATGACTATTTGGTTTGTACCCAATTACTTACCATTTTAATTTGAATTTCTTACAGACTAATTATTTTGAATAATTTTCATGAATTGTATTCAATTCACATTATCTTTTGTCAGTTATTAATTTCGATATTTTTGCACATTTTTTGCCATTGACTCTTAGCCCTTTATATACTAAATATGTTATCTAAGATATACATATTTGTTGTTAATATTTTGACCCAAATAATAGCACACATAATCTTCTTAATGAAGTCTTTTGATAAAGAGATTGACAATCTTTATTAAGTTTAGTTTAGCAATTTTTATTTGGTTAATTCTTTCTGTGCCCTGACAAGAAAATTTTCCCAAGATTTTGAAGTCAATCCATATTTCTCCTTACAATCTCCATGCTTCTGACTTTCAAGGACTATAATACATATCCAATTACTTCTTACACATGAGATGAGTTATGAGTAAAACTTTTTCCCACAAGGGTATCCAGTTTTGAGCATCATTTGTTAAAAGCAAACTTTATTTTCTCTATTGAACTGTCTCCTTTTTAAAAATATCAATAGATCATTGGTGAATTTCTGGACTCCTTATTTTGTTCCATGGATCTGATTGCTCATATTTTATGTCAATAAATCACTATGTTAATTACTGAGACTTATGATCTTGAAATCGGATAGAATATATTTCCCAACTCTTCTTTTTCAAGGTTGTTTTTGGCTATTTTGAATTCTACACATTAACCTAAAAGTTTTGGGACTAGATTTCCAATTTTTCTCCCAAAAGTCCTTTAAAGGTTTTGATTGTTATTGCATTAATATATAGACCACTTCTTTTGAGGGGAGGATAAACAATTTTACAATATTAAATTTTCTTACTCATGAATGAAATATGTCTCACAGTTTTTTAGACGATTTACTTATTTATTCATGAGAGACACAGAGAGAGAGAGAGGCAGAGACATAGGCAGAGGGAGAAGCAGGCCCCTCGCAGGGAGCCCGATGCAGAACTTGATCCTTGATGTGGAATCACACCCTGAACAGAAGGCAGACACAAATGCTGAGCCACCCAGGTGTCCCTGTCTCACAGTTTTTAATGTCATATTTTTCTAAGCAAGACTCTATACTTTTCTTTTTTAAGAAAAATATTTATTCATGAAAGACACACAAGAAAGGCAGAGGGAGAAGCAGACTCCCTGCAGGGAGCCCCATGCGGGACTCCATCCCAGGACCCCGGGATCACGCCCTGAGCCCAAGGCAGATGCTCAACCACTGAGCCCACCCAGATGCCCCGACTTTGTACTTTTCAATATGCTTTCATATGTATCTTCTCTGAAGTCATTTTTTAAAATTTAATATTCTTTTAATAATATTACATTTATATTCCTTTTTTTCATTTTTTCAATGCAAGTATAGTTAAACATTATTGATTCTTGTATACAGATCTTGTATTGAGCACACTTGCTAAATTCATACATCAGTTCTAGTTGATTCATTGAAGAGTCCAATGGTTTTCAATGAATCTATAGTAGTCTATCTGAATTTTCTGTTTGCAGTAAAATTTCCCACCACCAGCTTTTTCTCTCTTTGCCCATAGCAAGTTGAATAGAAAATGCCAGAGTTCCTCACTCAGTACTACTGGGAGTTGAAGCCATGCAAACTCCTGCCAGAGCATAGAAATCCTCTCTCTGACCCCACTAATTAACCATAATAAAAACAAAACCTTTCTCTTCTTTCAGCTTTCTCAAGATATTTTTGGGCTTGTTTGGGAATCTTTGTTCTTTCCAGGAAGACTCATTATGTGATTAATAAATATTTTAATATATATGTTAATCTTACTACACGTGTGGGTCATCAATCTTAACATTCAAACAAACTTCATGGCAAGGTGTTGATCTTGCTTTTGTGAGGCAATGATAAGACAGGACCTGTCATATAATCTAATAATGACAGTTTCACTCCTTTCTTCTCAAATATTATGCTTATTATTTCATTTATTTGTTTTAATGCACTAGTTAGTACTTCAGTACAATATTGAATAGAAAGTATTATAGTGATCTTCCTTAATTTGTTTGCAATAAAAAAAATTTGTTTGCAATCTTAAGAGAAATTGTTCAATATTTTACTATTTAATAAGATGTTACTTGAATTTTTTAAATAAATGTCATTCATAAAATTGACAATGCCATTCTATTCCAAATTTCCTGAGGTAACATCTTAAATAGATGTTAAATTTATTAAATGTATTTGAGGCACCTATTGATATATTTTTAGATTTCTGATTCCACTTTATAAATGACTTTTTACCTTTTGTTATTTGTAATTTTTAGTAATTGTTCTACAGATTACACTAAAACAGTGTAACTTTTTATCACAATTCACACTTAAATAATAAGAACCTTATAATAGTAAATATATATAACTTCAATGAATTTTGTCCTATTATTGTTATACATTTAATTTATGCTACAAAGCTGCAACACATTGCCATTATTTGCTTTAAACAGTAATCATACATACAAGCATATGTGTTTATTAGCATAATATACACATAAATATTATACCCACATATAAGTATGTATGTATATACACCTGCATATATGTATTTTGTTATTAGTGCAATATTGTGTGTGAATATATTGTCATGCATTTGTATCACATTAACATGTATAGTTCATATAATTTTATGTATTTATGCTTTGTCATGTTGTTTATTCGTTTATGAAGATTTAATTTTCACCTGTTGTCATTTGCCTTCACTTGCACAAATTCTTTAAATACTTATTACCATGTAGTCTTGCTGCATATGAATGTTCTCAGCTTCTCAAGTATAACTGCCTAAAATTGTCTTACTTTGCTTTCAATTTTGGAGAATTTTTCTTTGGTTTAGAATTTTGTGTTGACTTTTTAATGCATTTTAATGCTGTTGTTTCACATCTTTGTATTTATTCTGCTGGAGTTTGCTGTACTTCTTGGATTTCTTGGTTAATGGTTTATTCTAACTTTGGAAAAATCTTGTTAATTATCTCTTCAAATATTTCTTCGGTCCCATTCTCTTTCTTCTCTGGTAGTCTGCTAAACCAATATTAGATTAATTGATAATTTCCCCAGATCTTGAGCATTCTATTCTATTCCATTTCTTCCATTCTCAGTTGTTTGTGTATATGCTTCAGTTTAGGTAATTTCTGTTGAGTTGCATCAAAATTTGCTGATGCTCTTTTCTTGTCAATTCTGCTATGGAATCCTTCAAGTGAGTGGTTCATTTATAACATTTACATTAGATTATTTTTTTTAATAGCTTCAATCTCTCTGCTATGATTTACTGTCTCTCCATGTATGTTCTCTAGTGTTTTGGTATACATCTTAGTAAACTACTTTTTCAATCTTTTTTTTTTTTTAAGATTGATTGATTGATTGATTGATTGATTTATTTATTTATTTATTTATTTATTTAGAGAGGCAGAGACACAGGCAGAGGGAGAAGCAGGCTCCATGCAGGGAGCCCGACGTGGGACTCGATCCCGGGTCTCCAGGATCCCACCCCGGGCTGCAGGCGGCGCTAAACCGCTGCACCACCGGGGCTGCCCAGTAAACTACTTTAATAGTTACCTAAAAGCCCTATTGAGTAATTTTGACAGCTGGGTCACCTTTGCATTTCCATTTATTTTTTTTCCTTTCTTGAATTCATAATCAGGCATCTACAACTGTCTCATATATTTTTAGGAACATACTTTGGACATTGTGTTGAAAGGGCAGTAAGAATCTAAGCTATACAAATTTTTTAAATTGAAATTTCAAAATACCTATCATCAGAAAATTTTGCTTATACTGTCAGTCCACTGTCACGGGGATCTGAGTTAATCTAATCTGAATTAAGAAAGTTGTATTTAGGGCAGCCTGGTGCTCAGTGGTTTAGCGCTGCCTTCAGCCCAGAGCATGATCCTGGAGACCCAGAATTGAGTCCTACCTTGGGCTCCCTGCATGGAGCCTACTTCTCCCTCTGCCTGTGTCTCTGCCTCTCTCTCTCTCTCTCTCTCTGTCTCATGAATAAATAAATAAATCTTTAAAAAAAAGTTGTGTTTAGTTTCAGCTAAATTCACTGACAGCTTTATTTTTTTTATTTTTATAAATCTATTTTTTATTGGTGTTCAATTTGCCAACATATAGAATAACACCCAGTGCTCATCCCGTCAAGTGCCCACCTCAGTGCCCATCACAGTCAGTCACTGACAGCTTTAAATATTTTGAGGGACAGAAGTACGTCTCCAACATATCTTGGGATCTGAGAGAGAGCAAGATGCCAGAGATGTTCTATTGTTTTATAGCAAAAACACCAGCTTTCTGAATAACAGAAGATCTCTTCTTTCTTTTCACCTCACAACCTCCTTCCCTCCCCTTCCTCTCCCCCCTCACACTCCCCCTTTCCTTTAAAGTCAAGCTATCCACATTTTGAGGTGTTGAGATTTTCTCTTTAATCTTGAATTACTGCACTGTAAGAGATTTATTTCATACTTCATAGGACAATGCAACACAGAGAGTGAAGACAGTGTTCCTCAAATGTCTATATCTCAGTGTATTAGTTTCGTAGGGTTGCCATAACAAAGTACCACAAACTGGGTAATTTAAACAACAGAAAAGTATTGTCTCAGTCCTGAAGGCCAGAAATCTGAGATCAAGGTGTTAGCAGAGGTGATTTCTTCTGAGGACTGTGAGGGCGAGTATGCTCTCTCTCCCAGCTTGCTGTGAATTGCTGGAAACCTTTGTCATTCCTTCACTTATAGACGCATAACTCCAATCTCTTCCTCACATTCACATGGCATTCTTGTGTGCGTGTGTGTGTGTGTGTGTGTGTGTGTATGTGCTCATATATGTGCCTGTGGTCCAATTTCCTTTTTTTTTTTTTTTTTTTTTGCAAGGATGTTGATCATATTGGATTAGGGACTCATTCTACTCCAGTATGACCTCGTCATATTAACTAACTATATCTGCAATGACTCTATTTTCAAAGAAGTTTATATTCTGAGATCCTTGGGGTTAGGACTTCAATATATGGGTTTGGTAGGAAAGGGGGGCACAACTTACGGCATAACACTCAGCTTTCCTGCCACACATTTAAGCCTTCAGAGAACTGCTGCAAGGTACTCACTGCTGACATGCAGAGACTTGAAGAATTTCAGCACTCTTGCTCTGTCCCCATCTTTTGCCTAGCCATTGTCTTTTCAATAGATGATTCCCACCTATAATTATTAGGGTGATATTTTTGTTATCTCTCTTACCCTCCTTCAGCATTCAGTGGGCAGATGCCTTGCTCTTATTTTTTTTTTTTTTTTTTTTGATGCCTTGCTCTTAAAGAAGCCGTCTACTTTCAGTTTAGGGAATAGTCATGTGCCTAGGAATGATAGCTTGTCCTCCAGCTGCTCACCTTAGAAAATAGGATATTCCAGTTGTTCAGAATCTTGTCTGTCATTGGAATGTGGGAACTATCTGCTATATGACTCCAGAGTTCAGCCTCCCATTCTCAGTCACAAGAAGAAAGCCCATGGGAATGCTGATGGATGGTTTCAGACTTGCTTTGTAACTGGGGCTCACCGGAATTTGAATCAACCATTCCTGCCCATACATGGACACTAAAAGTTCATTATAATTTGGCTTGTTTCTTCTTATCCCATATATGGTGAGTTCCTCCTCATTTTGACACTCTACCAGAAATAACACGAGCCATGGATTTCTTTTCTACCGGGAAGGACATGCTATGTTCTGAAAATTAGTTCACTTTTTAAATTGTTTTTGTTCCTATTTATTTATTTAGTTAGTTAGTTAGTTGTTTTATCTCCAACTCTGATTTTTTGTAAACTTAGTTTTTTTGCTCATATATCTTGTTATAATGGTGGTAGCAACATTCTGTTTTAATTTTCTATTATCCTAATTAGTAATTGAGTCTCACCATCATGTCTTTCCTGACAAGTTTCACATAGAAAATGTGAGCTTGCTGTGTTAAACAATTTCAGTGGATGCCATTCCCATTATAGACTATGTAAGCATGATAGCCTAGAACTAAACAATTCTCAAAATACATGGCTGGACATAGTATACCTTCAATATTTACAGCACTCACTCGAGAAACCTTGAATCATTTCTGCATAGTGCCTGTGAGCTGAGAAACAATTGAAGAGATTTATTTCAGTGATTAATGATGTGCATATTACTGGGAATTTTTTCCCTGAGTGAAAACATAAAAAGGACTTTAATCCGATGGGCTCTGTTGTGTTTTCTTGGGAGAGTCTGAAGTGACAAAATATTGAATGATGAGAAGTCTATCACTTGATGCTTAGTTTCTGGCGTGAACAACACATTTCTGAAAGTGAAGACAATTATGGTTGTCAACAATTTTACTTCAACTGCTACAGAAAAGAAAAACCAAGGTTAGTTTCTTCACAATCATCAGTTTTCCTCAGTTTGACAGAAATAAAGTCAAATAGACATGAATTCTCTTTTAAGATTCCCTTAAACAATAAAGTTGCTTACCTGGAAGGTATATCAGATGGTAGATTAAAGACATGAAAAAAAGTAATTTGGACTTTTATACTTCTATACTTTTCAATATCTTGGGATCCAAACACACCTTCTTAAGTTGGACCATAATATATTATTGTCAGTGCCAAAGTTTGTGTAGGAATACCCTGGACTTGTAACAGTTTAGAAAATTGAACAAAAAAATATAAATCTGTGTTTTCACTTTGGTATTCAATAAAAGCAATTTTTCTGTTTTTTTTCTTTAAAAAATTCAATTTTCCAAAAGAAAAAAAATATTGTTTTATACTCACTAATTTGATAATGGGAACATTATTTTAAAAATGTAAAGTTATCATTATGGCAATATTTGATTCTAATCTCTGTAAATACTGTCTTCTTTTTTATATATGACCCTAAACTAAAAGTCAAGTGTTTTTTTTTTTTAATTTTTATTTATTTATGATAGTCACAGAGATAGAAAGAGAGAGAGGCAGAGACATAGGCAGAGGGAGAAGCAGGCTCCATGCACCGGAAGCCCGATGTGGGATTCGATCCCGGGTCTCCAGGATCGCGCCCTGGGCCAAAGGTAGGCGCCAAACCGCTGCGCCACCCAGGGATCCCCAAGTGTTTGTTTTGATGTTGGTTTCAAAGAGTGTATTATTAGAAAATTCAAAGCAATGAAAATGATATCACATAGCCTACCTACCATTTTACCTTTTCCACATTGGTACTGCTTCAAAGATTCTGCCAAAACTATGCATTATAAATCTTCAGAAAAAAATGAAAGAGGTGTATTAATAAATATATAGATAAGCAAATATTATTACTCTAAGATCTGATGAGAAAAGAAAGCACTAAAAGGTAAATATTTTCGGTTACATATTTCTAAAGAACAGTATATACATTTTAAAGATTAAATATATTTGTCCTTTTTCAGCAGATCTAAGAAATTAAGTGCAAGCTATTGATCTGTTGTCTGAATTATATAGGAAAAAACAAGAACTTCATATTTTTACATTTTAAGCTTCTGGGACACACACACACACACATGCACACACTTAAGGACACGAAGATCTGATATTAGATTCTATGGCCAATTAATTGAAACTGAAGGTGGAGGATATTAGCTAGAGTGATAACCCACTTAATTTGCATTAATTATTATAAAAAACTTTCAATATCAGGGTCTTTTTCAACCCTTTTGGGCTTTACCTAAATGCACATGTTCATATCTTTCTGAAGAGTCAATCTTTTAGTGTAGATCAATTGTAATAATAGTGAGGTAAGCAATATATATTATATAAAGCACTAAAACCACTGACAAATTATTTAAAACATATATATATATATTTTTTTTTGAATGGGATGTAGTTTACCACTATTTCTTTCTTTTCATGGAGCTGAATTCTATTTTTGTTGTTTTCACATCACAAACAAAGCTTAATTGATACATAACAAATTGCTCTCATCTTGGAATTTGGCACCAACTTTAGATTATTACAAATGGTTGTTAAATTTGTTGAAAATTATACAGCACATCAATTAATATATGAAACTCATTGTTTCAAGTCATTCTTCAGAACACAGACATCACTTAACTTTTTATATTTTATCTTTACCTTTTTGTATAAATAAAATATATTGCCTTTCAAATTGTCTAAGTAATACTGTAAATTACTATAAAACATGCCATAAACATTACTATGAGAATTCTGGGTCTGAATTGTTTTTCAGGGAAATGTAGAAGTTGGGTATTTATTTTGCAATGGAATGTATATGTTAAAGTTGATCTTGAATGTACTTACAAAAGTGAATCTAGGCTTTAATTTTCTGAAGTATCATGAGTATTATTTCTATCCATGAGATTTATGATTTTATACATTACAATATGCATTTTTTCACTGTCCATAGAGAATAAATCCTCACATTGCTTGCATTTAAATTCTAAGTAATCCTTTTGTGCACTCTATTCAACTTTGATACATTTTTTCTGAACACTTTTGGATTTTGATTTTGCAAAGAACAAATGCAATAAAGAAAATTTGATTGGAATGCATCCTTTTTAAAACAATGTGCAGACTTCTCTCCATCCTCAAAAGAAAATGTAATTATATTCTCATTTAATTTTATTATGCTTATCGAGAGCCCCTATTTCACTATACATATTCTAATAGGTTTTTCATTAAAAGTTTGCTTAATTCAAATTAGCATAATTATATCAAAGCTTCATCTACTCTGTTTCTTCCTTTTCTGAAGCCCAAAGGTCAGAATGATTTTAATTAATTTGTGATTATTGTCGTTAGCTAAGGGCTGTAGAGAGTAACAGGTAAGAGTACCAAAGGGCCATTGACTGATGAAATTTTAACTAATAAATTCCTTTTCCAAAGAGATCAAAATACTTCAAAAACTATTGTAGGTGAATTAAAGTCTCTTATTATCTTCCAGAAAAAAGTAAAATATGTGCATTCCCTTTTCTTATTTCTATTTTTATAGTTCCTATATTCCTTGGCAAATATAATTATTTTTCATCTTCAATGTAATTTTTCTAATTTTGTGGCATCCTTCTTCAGTACAACTCAAAGATTTTTACATAACATATTATCTCAGCAGTCAAGAGTTCATTTACTTCTACAAACGTCTTTTAAGTCTTATAAGCGTGGAAATTTTTAAGAAAGCATCCTAAATATAATAATGCAATTTGATGATCATAATAAAAGATTGTGATGAATTCCTCTGGTTCTATATTGCTAGAATTCTGAATTCCATCCTAAGTAATTTATTCCTTTATGTTAATGTATCTTCTTTCAAAACTCTAAATATCTTGTGATTTATAGTATTTTTATTATTCAACTTGCTAACACTAATGCAAATATTTTAAAGACTTTTAAACACACACCTGAGATCATTGTTCTTAACATGCAGCTGAAATTATCAAAATTAGAGAAAACAAATTATGCCACAAATATATCCCATGGAAAGAAGACCCACAATTAGGTAACAAAGATATAACCTGTCTTACCTGTCTTATCTTTATTATGTTTTTAAACACTGATAATAACTCCACTCTGAATATGTTATTCTGTAGTTTTCATTAATTGGTTAAATGGACTTTAATGTATTCTAACACAACAGAATCGAGCCAACCACCCTGTTTGAAACTTCAGAGACAAAGATTATAAAGTTTTTGCCTGTGTACTTACCATATCATTATACTCTCATCTAATCGTCACAAAAATCCCCTTAGTTGTGTGCATATTATTTTATACTAGGATGCTATGGTTGCTGCAACAAGGTAACATCGATTGGGTGGCTTAAGCAACAGGAATTTCTTGTTCCACAGTTCTGGAGGCTCAAAGTCTGTAATCAAGTTATCAGCAGGATTGGTTCCCTCCAAGTGCTGCAAGGAAGACACATGCCATATTTCTCCTTTAGCTCTGGTAGTTTACTGGATTAATGAGATCTTCAGCCATCTGTAATTGCTAATTGTCTTTACCCAAAAGAAAAGTAAACTTTTTAGTATCTTCATTATTGCAGGTAGCTTTACAATTTGGAGAACTATCCCAGAAGTTAGGACCCTAGCTTCACCGCAGGGAGTAGGACAGCCCCAAGTACTTGAGTAAAGCAATTCTGGGTTGTAAAACTGGCAAGAGGTTTTTCAAAAGATTTACATCTCTAAAGGGCAGACAAAGAATTTACAATTATAGGTTTCCTAAAGTAAATACTCTAAAGAAAGGGAGATCTTGGCCTTAAGGTAGAAAGAAGTCTTGTGTAAAATTTAAACAAGTTGAGAGGAATTTTAAGATTCTCTTGGTCCTTCTTTGGCATTATTACTTAGTGTAATCTCCAACAAACAAAAAGTAAACTCCTTGGAGGAAATAATTTTGTCTGTTTGGGACAAGAATTCTTCCAGAAGACATAGCACAGTATCTGACTCAAAACAAAACAAAACAATAACAACAACAACAACAACAACAAACAACAAAAAAACACTGTTGGATGAATGGATGGAATACATAAATAATAATGCTTTACTGGAATAAGCTTGTAGTTCATATTCACAAAAAACAAAAACAAAACAAAAAACATGAAGGTTTTCAGGTATTTAGAGTTAAGAGAGCAGTCATAGTTCTTGTTTAGTTTGGATTTTTCTTATTTCAGTACAATTGAAATAAATATATCTCTAAGAGGTCTCTCCTGCGATGATGTTTTCTTGTAACAGAAGACATAACCTATGCCTCTCTATTTAAATAGAAGGATTGAGGTGTACTTTGTAAATTGCTTCCTTCTGTTATTTAAGGAACATCATCTTAAACTACTTTGTTTCCTGGTTACAGTTTCTTTTCATTTAGTCTCTATTTGCCAGATACCACAATTAATGTCTATAAATTAAATGTTTTGTGTACTTTATGACCATTGCTTTGCTCACTTCTCATTCTCCTTGGTATGCAGTGAGGGAGTTATTTTCTATTTCTTTTAGTCTAAGCTGAAAATGGATTTACCACTTGGAAGGAAATAACATAGAGCCCAAACTTTCTGTGCTGAAATCCAGATATGCTCCCAATACAGTCTTCTCTATCACCAATTTATGTCCATGACACATGGGCTGCATATACATTCTTGCATATAATCACCCCAAGTTGTACTTAGTTGAGCAGCATGTAAGAGAAATTAGGGCTTTTCCTTCTGGGAAGTGATTGTGATGCTATATGTATTATTTTCAAACACCATGTTACTTTTTAAAAATCTCTCCGATAAATTGCTAATTGCTTTTATTTTTTTTCTTCAGTAATTAGGCCATGTTACTCAACCTGACTCCTTTCCATCTTCAACCTTTCCCTTTCCCCGTCAAGGGACAGATAATGAAAGCAATGCATGGCAGCTATTGTCTGTCTAGGAAATGAATTTGCAAGATAAGAAATAAGAATTTAATTTTCTGGCTTGACAGAGGTGTCTAGTGGCTTCTTTTTTTTTTTTTTTAAACTTGTGTTTTACATCTTTTTGATTTCAATATTTGGGTAACATTTGAAGCAAAGTCTCACTATTGCTTCCTTTGTTGTGTTGTCAGACATACGGTTGCAATGTCTAAGATCAGGGAAGATGTATACGAGGACAGGGAAAGCAATGATTCCACTCTGGTAGAACAGCAGTTATGGGCACACTACAAAAAAGGAAAAAGAATATAGCTGCTTGCAATTCCAATCTCTGCTGCTCAACCAAGCAGACGGAAGGTAACCACTGGCTGTGAAAGTAGCCTCTAGCTATCTCACTTTGAGCCACCAAGAGGGAATCATCCTTTTGAAAAAAAAAAAAAAAAAAAAAAAGTAGAATATAAGAGAAATTGCTCTGAGGGCTTGGAAAGGAGAAACAATAATACAAGTATCAGTTGCTATATAAAAAAGAATTGTCATACAATAAAAGTTACTCTTAAGACTATAGCTGGTCACAATGCTTTTTGAAACTGACTTTATTTTTGTTAAATGAAAATATAATAATAAAATAGATGTAAGCAAAAATTAAAAAGCAAGTATAGTTTCCACATAATTATTTTATAGAACTGAAATGAGATATTTTATAAAAATATAAAAGCTCTAATAAATACAACAGTGTCTCTCTTTTTCTGTTTCTCTCTGCATGAGTTCTAACAAATCCTCTGCTATGCATTTTTCATTTCTAATATTATTCATTACTCTTTCTGTGTTGGCTTTTCTAACCCTAAAAGGCAAATTTCCAATAGACCTTGACACATTTTCACTTTCATATAAGGGGGATAAATGCTCCAGCATGCACACTGATGGAAATTAATTTGATCTAAATGCTCTTAGGCTAGCTATCTGGAAATGTAAATACTCCAACTGCAAATTTTGTTGCCAAAGGTTTTTCATTACCAGCAGGAACCCTGACCAGATTGTGAGAAGGCAGCAAAGTCCTAATGAAAAAAAAAAAAAAAAAAAAAGAAGTAATCTGCTTTCTTTATCAAATTATCTGTGAATATCCGATACATCATTGCATTAACAGGGAAATCTATCCACTCTCCATCAAGGTTTCCTCTGTAGTTTTGTACTAATGTCAAGTGATGGAAAGATGATCACATTTGATGAGTAAGATTAAGCCCCAGAATGAGGTCTGTGAATGATGATGAGTGTTGTGCATCCAGCAGGGAATACACAACTGCAAAGTTAAACTTGAAACATATTTTTAGTCACTTGTCAAGAAATAGACAAAATAAAAGCTATCTTTAATTTTTAATATGTGAACTTTCGTGAATAACTCCATATGACCTATGCCATCTATTTTGATTTCTAGTCCATAAATGACATTTAGTACTTATTTTTAATCTATTTTATTGACAGATGTAGATAAGATACACCAGTTTCCCTGTGCATTTTGATAAGTTTGGGCAAGTATATAGTCTTAGGTTGCCACCATCTCAAACATTTCATAAAACATCCATAAATCTAAAAAGTTCCAGTGGGTCTGAATTGAGTAATCCTACCCCTCCAGCATAGGCCACCATATATGTTTTGACTTTATGGACTTATTTTCCCCTTTTCAGTATCTTATATAAACAGAAGCATACTACCTGAGTTGTTTCATTTGTGGCTTTGTACAGCTAATACATTGTTTCAAGATTCATCAAAATAACTCTGTGAATGGATAATGTGCTTATTTTTATTGTTGACCCATATTCCATCATATTAATAAACCACAACGTGTTCATCCACTTACTTGTTGATGAATGTTTGTGCCCTCTTCATTTTTGGATTAACATGAATAAAATTGTTATGGGCATTTGTGTACAGGTCTTCATTTTCTTTGGATAAATCTTAGAAATGGAATCAGGGGGTCATATAGCAAATGTAACTTTAACATATAAGATATTGTAAATTATTTTCCAAAAATAAAACCAGCAATGCATGAGAATTATAGTAGTTCCACACCCACTGTAATACTTTGAACTGACAGACATTTAGGAAATACTAGCCACAATGGGTATGTAGTCAGTGTCCAGATATACATCATTATACTTGCATTTTCTTGATGACTACTGATGCTGAGCATATTTCATGTGGTTATTTGGCTTTTAAAATGCTTTCTCTGCAACTTGTCTGTTGTATTCCTGTTTTTAAAGAATTGAATTGTTGGTCATCCTACTTTTGGTTTGGTAAGAGCTCTTTATAAATTCTTAATATGTCTTCTCACAGGTGTATGTATTGTAAATATAGTTTCCTAGTCTTTGGCTTCTTTTTGTACACTTTTTAATGTAATAAATATTTTTACATGTTTAAACTGTCTCAAACTCACAGCAAAACTGCAAACAAAACTATAAGAAACTTTCTTTTTCGGGCAGTCCTGGTGGCTCAGCAGTTTAGCGCCGCCTTCAGCCCAGGGCATGATCCTGGAGACCTGGGATCGAGTCCCACGGCCGGCTCCCTGCATGGAGCCTCCTTCTCCCTCTGCCTCTCTCTGTGTCTCTCATGAATAAGTAAATAAAATATTTTTGTTTTTTTTTTTAAAGAAACTTTCTTTTCAAACCAATTTGGAAGAATTTGCTGACCTGATACATAACACACCTGAATATGTTAGTGTTTTTTCCTATAAACAAGAGAACATCCCCTGCATAGCTAAGTAGGACCTTCAAAATGGGAACATTAACAGTTATATAAGAGTGATATATATATTTCTCTGACTCCATTCACATTTTTCCCATTACCCTAAAATGTTTTTTATAGTAAAATAATCCAGTAAAGAACCATTGCTACATTCAGTTGACATAATCCTTAATCTACTTCCATCTGGACATTTTTCTCAGTCTTTCCTTGACTTTTATGACCTTGGTATATTTTGAAGATTATATACTGGTGAAGTATGTCACTTTTAAATGTTTCTTCATTATTAGATTCTGTTTTCTTGTGAAACTTCAAATGAGATATTGGAGATTAATACTATATTCTTCTCACTGTACTCTGTGTACCCTATTCAATCCAATGCAGATGGAATTCACTTTGGTTACTTGATTAAGATATTGTCTTCCAGGATTCTCCCTTGCACAGATATTCTTATACTACTTTATAATATATTATAATATATTCTCATACTATAAATACTATGTATTTTGAAAGAAGTGTTTGAAAATATGTATATATTTCATACATCATTAATCTTTAAACTTATTTATTGATTTATATAAGTATGGATGGATTATTTCCTATTTCATTCATTGGGTAATAATATAATACTAATTATATTCATTTTGAAGCTAAAGTTATCCCAGATTTTTGTTTTGTAAAATTCTCCCTTTCAGGCTTACCTCTATATGATTGTGACATCCTCCAATTATATTTTTTAAGATTTTATTTATTTATTCATGAGAGAGAGAGAGAGAGAGAATGGCAGAGAGAGAAGTAGGCTCCATGCAGGTAGCCTGACATGGGACTTGATCCTGGGTCTCCAGGGTCACACCCTGGGCTGAAGGCAGCGCTAAACCACTGAGACACCTGGGCTGCCCCCTCCAATTATATTTTAAACACAACTTTACTTCTGACACAGCAATATATTCTAAGCTCATCTTGTATTTCCTCATGCCAACACTTGAATTAGGCAATTGTGCCAGGACCTGTGATTCTTTATAGCATGTCATGGTATTTAGAAGCCAACCTAACTGCCCATTGAGGTGGCCTAGGAGGAAGGATGCTTTAATAACTATGGGCATCTGTGTTTGTTTTCAATTTCTGTGCAGCATATTACCAAAAAATGTGTGCCTTAAACCCACACATAAATAGTATCTCAGTTTCATTAGGTGAAATGTCTGGGCATAGGTTTAGCAGGAGCCTCTGTTTAGGGATTCACCAGGCTGAAGTCAAGTGTCAGCTGGTGCTTTAATTCCCATTTGAGGCTCAGGGTCTCCTTTGAAACTCACTGATTGTTGGTAGAATTCATATCCTTGTAGCTGTATGATTGAGGTATTTGGATCCAGGCTAGCTTTTAGCCAGAGACTACTGTTAGATCCTAGAAGTTGCAGTTCCTTACCATAGGGCACCAGAGACAAATCACAATATGGCTGTTTGCTTTCTTTTAGGCTAGCAAGTACTCCTCTCTCTGACTCTTCACCTTTTTAAAGACTCTTCTGATTAGTCCAGACCCACCCAGAATAATCTCTCTTTTGATTAACTCAAACTCAACTAATCAGTAATCTAATACCAAGTTTCATATCCCATTATATCTACAGGCCCCACCACACTAAAGGAGACGATATTACACATGGTGTATACAATAGGGAGCAGGAATCTTGGGGGTCATCTTAAAATTCTGTGTATCAAAAAAAAAAAATCTGCATATCACAGAACTAATAGCCAGGTCTTAATTTATTTTACTTTCAAATTTCCATTCACATTTTCTTTCAATCCTTATATTTATTTTATCTGTTATTTTCAACTTTTTATTATGAAAAATTTCAAATATAGAGCACAGTTGAAAGAATTTTACAATAAAAACTCTCTTATCTACCATTTACTATTAATAGACTACATTAGCATATATATCCATCTACTTTCCCTTATTTATCCAAAAATCCATTTTAGTTTTTAACACATTTCAAAAAATTTTCAGATATCAGTACACTCCATCCTAAATACATTAGCAGGCATAGCACTAACTAGAGTTTGTTTACAATGATTTCTTTTGATGTAAAATCAACAAATAATGTTATTTATAATTTTTAAGTATGAATTCACTGAGTTTTGATTAATGCATGCATCTGAGGCACCCAGAAGGACAACTGAGGTATATGGGACTATAGTAATTATTATTTGCGGGCACCTTTCTATAAACAAATTGAATCACCCTAAATAAGTATTGAAACATTCCAACTGTTTGATTTTATTCAATTATATGAAAGAAATATCTTTCTGATAAGTAAGGACAATTCACACACCTTGTTATAGGTCCACAGGGCTTCAAGACAACTGCATTACACAAGTCTAGGAGATTGTTGGGCTATCAACTCAATTTCACATGTCAGTAGAGGATGTAAAGCATAACCCAAAAATAGGGACAAGGGTCAACATGGATGCAGAATGAGGCTCAAGTCATTTTACCCAAATGGTACTGCTGTACTCATGGTGTCCAGATAATTTTTAAGAAGGACCTCCAAAGTATGGGCATACTGAGGTATGGAGTCTGAGGGGGGCCCCTGCTTACCCAGTGTAAAGATGGTCCTGGTAACTCAAATCTCTATACAAATATAATATTCTTATTATCCCTAAGAAATCTCCTTTTAGTGGGATGCCTGGGGGGCTCAGCAGCTGAACATCTGCCTTTGGCCCAAATCCTGATCCCTGAATCCTGGGATTGAGTCCCTCATCAGGCTCTCCACAGGGAGCCTGCTTCTCTCTGCCTATGTCTCTGCCTCTCTCTCTGTATCTCTCATGAATAAATGAATAAAATATTTAGAAAAAAAAAGAAATCTCCTTTTGGCACTTCATAGGGATTCCCCACCTTACCCTAGAGAAGCAATCACGTTTCTGATATTTTTTCACAAAGGTCAGTTTTGTTTGTTCTTAATATAAACAGAATCATATGGTTTCTACACTTTTGTATAGGCCTTGTTATATGCAGCAAAATATTTTAGAGATTTACCCAAGTTGCTGCATACATGAATATTTGAATATATCACATTTTTAAAACATTATTCTTTTAGTGAGCATCTGGGATATTTTTAGTTTCTTGAAATTGTAAATAAAGCTACTATCAGCATGCTTGTACACATTTTGTTTTGTAAACTTATGTTTTCATTTCTCTGGAGTAAATGCTAAGGAGAGAAATCGCTGGGAAATAGGGGAATGCATATTTGGTTTGAAAAGAAATGGCATAAACTCTTTCCTAAGTTCTTTTTTATTTTTAAATTTTAATTTCAAATAGTTAATATGCAGTGCTATATTAGTTTGAGGTGTGCAATACAGTGATTCAACACTTCCATACACCATCCTGTGCTCATCACAGCAAGTATCCTTCTTAACCCCCATTAACTATTTCACCCATCCCCCCACCAACCTTCTCTCTGCTCACCATCAGATGGTTCTCTATAGTTAAAAGTCTGTTTCTTGGTTTCATTCTCACTCTCTCTCTTTTTTCCTTTGCTCTTTTGCTTTGTTTCTTATTCCACATAAGAGTGAAATCAAATGGCATTTGCTTTTCTCTGACTGACTTCTTTTACTTAGCATTATACTCCCTAGCTCCATCAGTGTCAGTGCAAATGGCAAGATTTCATTTTTTATATGGTTGAATAATATTCCATTGTATACATATGCCACTTCTTTATCCATTCATCAGTCCATGGATGCTTGGGGCCCCTCCATAATTAGGTTATTATAAATAAAGCCGCTATAAACATAGGGGATACATGTGTTTTTGTGTGTGTGTTTTTTTTTTTTTTTTGGTAAATACCCAGTAGAGTGATTACTGGATTGTATGATAGTTCTATTTTTAACTTTTTGAGGAATCTTCATACTTTTTCCCCAGTGATTGCACCAGTTTAGATTCCCAAAAACAATGGAAGAGGATTCCTTTTCCCCACATCCTTGACAACACTGGTTTCTTGTGGTTTTGATTTGAGCCATTCTGACACGTGTGAGGAATCTCATTGTGGTTTTGATTTGCGTTTCCCTGATGATGAGTGATGCCCGAGATCTTTTCATGTGTCGGCCATCTGGCAGTATTCTTTAGAGAAATGTCTGTTCATATCTTCTGCCCATTTATTAATTGGATTATTTATTTTGGGAGTGTTGATTTGTGTTAGTTCCTTATATATTTTAGATACTCGCCCATTATCAGACAAGTCACTTGCTAATTAATATCTTCTCAGTACATTGCCTTTCTGTTTGATTGACCTTTACCTTCACTGTACAGAAGCTTTTTATTTTGATGTAGTCACAATAGTCTATTTTTGCTTTCATTTCCCTTGCCTCAGAAGACACACCTAGAAAACATGTTACTATCATCAATGCCAGGGATATTTCTACCTGTGCTCTTTTCTAAGATTTTTATGGTTTCCAGTCTTACATTTGGTCTTTCATCCATTTTGAATTTATTTTTGTGTAGGGTGTAAAAAAGTAGTTCTTCTTCTTCTTCTTCTTCTTCTTCTTCTTCTTCTTCTTCTTCTTCTTCTTCTTCTTCTCTTCTTCTGTAGCTGACCAGTTTTTCCAACACCATGTGTCTTTTTTGAAGATTTATTTATTTATTTATTTATTTATTTATTTATTTATTTGAAAGAGAGAGTGAGGGGAGGGGCAGAAGGAGGGAATCTTCAAGCAGACTCTCCACAAGCCTGAAGCCCGAAGTGAGGCTCAATCTTATGAGATCACAAGCAGAGCCAAAACCAAGAATTGGACACTTAACCAGCAAGGCACCCAGGTATGCCTCCAGCACCATTTGTTAAAAGATACTGTCTTCTTCCCATTGAATATTCCTTCCTGCTTTGTTGAAGATTAACTGACCATATAATTATGGGTTAATTTCTGGGTTTTCTTTCCTGTTCTATTGATCTATTGTGTCAATACCATACTGCTTTGATTACTACAGCTTTGTAATGCAATTTGAAGTCTGGAATTGTGATACCTCCAGGTTTTCTTTTATTTTTCAAAATTGCTTTGACTACTTGGGGTCTTTTTGTGGTTCCATACAAATTTTAGAATTGCTTATTCTGGGTCTGTGAAAAATGCTGTTGGTATTTTGATAGAGATTGCATTAAAAGTGTAGATTGTTTTGGGTAATGCAGACATTTTAATGAATTTGTTCTTCCAAGAAATGAGCACAAAATACCTATTTCTTCATGTCATCTTCAATTTCTTTCACAACTTTTTATAGTTTTTAGAATGCAGATCTTTAACTCTTCAGTTAGGTTGGCTCCTAGGTATTTTATTGGTTTTGGTGCAATTGTAAATGAGGCTGTTTTCTTAACTTCTCTTTCTGCTGCTTTGTTATTAGTGTATAGAAATGTAACAGATTCTGTACATTGACCTTGGTCTCCTGTGACTTTACTAAGTTCATTTATCAGTTCTACTAGTTTTTTTTTTTTTTTTTTTTTTGGTGAAGTTTTTTAGGTTTTCTATATAAGCGTATGTCATCCAGAAATAGTGAAAGTCTTACTTCTTCCTTACTAACTTGGGTGCTTTTTGTTTCCTGTGTCATTTAATTGCTGTGGCTAGGGCTTCCCCTATGATGTTGAATAAAAGTGTTGAGAGTAGACATCATTGTCTTCTTCTTGATCTGAGGGGGAAAGCTCTTAGTTTTTCCTCCATTAAGTATGATGTCTGCTCTGGGTTTTTCATATGTGACCTTTATTATGTTGAGGGATGTTTCCTGTAAACCTGCTTTATTAATGGCTTTTATCATGAAAGATGTTGTATTTTGTCAAATGTTTCTTGAAATGATCATATGGTTTTTATCCTTTCTCTTATTGATGTGATGTATAACATTGATTGATCTGTGAATATTGGACCATCCCTGCATTTTAGGAATAAATCCAACTTGATTGTGGTGAATGTTTTTTTTAATGTGTCATTGGATTCTGTTTGCTAATATCTTGTTGAGGATTTTTGCACCTATGTTCATTGGAGATATGGGCCTGTAGTTCCATTTTTTGTATATGCTGTCTTTACCTGATTTTGGCATCAGGGTGATACCTCTGAGAGTGAATTTGAAAGTTTTCCTTCTTCTATTTTTTTTAATAGTTTGAGAAGAATAGGTATTAGCTTTTCTTTACATATTTGGTAGAATTCACTGTGAAGTCTTTTGGTCCTGGGCTTTTGCTTTTTGGGAGTTTTTCTCATTACTGTTTTTGTTTGAGTTCTCTCTCTCTCTCTCCCTGAGTCTGGATAGAGGTTTATCAATTT
The DNA here is from genome assembly GCF_003254725.2 of Canis lupus dingo. Taxonomy (NCBI): domain Eukaryota; kingdom Metazoa; phylum Chordata; class Mammalia; order Carnivora; family Canidae; genus Canis; species Canis lupus. The sequence continues at coordinate 31,849,665 of NC_064253.1, read as the reverse complement.
CATTGATCTTTTCAAAAAGCCAGCTCCTAGTTCCATTGATCTGGTCTATTGGCTTTGTTTTTGTTTCTATATCATTTATTTCTGTTCTAGTTATTACAGCTACCCTTCTGCTGCTTTTGATTTATTTTTTTTTCTTTTGATTTATTTATTGTTCTTTTTCTAGCTCTTTTAGGTGTAATATTAGATTGTTGATTTGAGATTTTTCTTGCTTCCTGAGGTAAGCTGTATTGCTCTAAACTTCCCTCTTTGAACCACTTATGCTTCATCCCAGAGGTTTTGGACAATTGGTCATGAATTCTTTTAATTTTGTTTATTGTCATTTATTTCCATGTAGTTTTTAATTTTATATTTGATTTCTTGATTTACCCACACATTGTTTAGTGGCATATAATTTATCTCCATGTATTTGTGGTCTTTCTAGATTTTTTTTGTGATTTATTTCCAGTTTCATAGTATTGTGCTCAGAAAAGATACATGGATTGTATCCATGTATTGTATTGTATTGTATTGTATTGTATTGTATTGTATTGTATTGTATTGAACGACTTCAATCTTCTTGAATTTGCTGAGGCTTGTTTTGCAGCCCAAAATGTGAACTATTCTGGAGAATGACCCATGTACATTTGATAAGACTGTGCATTCTATTTTAGGATAGAATGTTCTGAAGATATATGTTAAATTCATCTGTTCCAGTATATCATTCAAAGCCACTGTTTCCTTGTTGATTTTCTGTTTGGATGATCTGTCCATTGATGCATTGTTGTACTATACTTGTATTACTATTAATTAATTTCTTTATGTTTATTATTAACTATTTTATATATTTGGGAGCTCCCATGTTAGGTTCATAAATGTTTATAATTGTTATATCCTCTTGTTGGATTGTCCCCTTTATTATATAGTGGCTACTTTGTGTCTACTTAGTCTTCGTTTTATTTATTTATTTATTTTATTTATTTATTTATTTTTTTTCAGTCTTCGTTTTAAAGTCTACTTTGTCTGATACAAGTATTGCTACTCTGGCTTTCTTTTGACATTCATTTATCTGATAAGTTTTCTCCACTCCCTTGCTTTCTATCTGCAGGATTCTTAGATCTGATGAGTCTGCTGTAGGCAGTAAAATAGATATATATTTAGATGGGTCTTGGTTTTTTTATCCACTCTGTCACCTATATTATTTGATTGGCACATTTGGTCCATTTACATTCAAACTAATTATTGATTGATATGTGTTTATTGACATTTTGTTATTTTCTTTGTGGTTATTTTTTTAGCTTTTCCTTTCTTCTCTTTCTCTCATGGTTTGCTGGCTTTCTTTAGTTATATATTTAGATTCTTTACTCTTTATTTTTTTTCATATCTCTTACTGGTTTTTGATTAGTGGTTACCATTTGGTTTACATTTATCACATCTTCTGCATATAGCAGTCTATATTAAGCTGATGGTCATTTAATTTTAAACTCATTCTTTATTTACCTCCCTTCCATGTGTCAGATATTTGGCACCTATTTTACATCTTTTTATTTTGTGTTTCTCTTGACTGATTTTTACAGGTGTGCTTATTTATTTATTTATTTACTTTCTTACTTACTTACTTATTTTAATTCCTATGGTTCTTATTTTTCACACTCTTAGAGTTCTCCACCATTCTTGTAGGGTTGATTTAGTGGTCATGAATTCTTTTAATTTTGTTTATCTGAGAAATTCTTTACCTCTCTTTCTCTTCTGAATGATAGGCTTGCTGGATGAAATATTCTTGTCTGAAGATGTTTCTTCCTCAGCACTTTTAACATATCATGCCACTTTTTTTCTGGCCTAAAAAGTTTCTGCTGAGAAATCACCCGATAGTATTATGGTGTTTTGTTTGTGTTTAATTGTCTTCTTTTGTCTTACAACCTTTAATATTCATTATCACTATTTTTTTGCCATTTTAATAGCTGTCTTCTGATGTTGAATTTACTGGGGGATCTCTGTGCCTTCTGAATCTGGATCTGTATTCCTTCTTAGATTAGGGAAGTTTTCAGCTATTATTTCTTCAAATACATTTTCCATCCCCCTTTCTCCATGTAGGGGGGATCCCTATAATATGAATGCAATTGTTGCAATTGCGCTTGATGGTGTCACTGAGTTCTCTATTATTCTCAGTATGCAATATTTGTTTTTCTCTCACCTATTCAGCTTGATTGCTTTCCATTACCCTATGTTCCAGGTTGCAGATACATTCTTCTACATTCCTAAATACTAGGATAAACCTACTATTTATTTTGTGCATTGTATTTTTAATTTCATTTAATTAGGTCTTCATCTCTGATATGTTATTTTTTATCTTTTTGTCAAGGGTCTCATTGATGTTCTCCACCCTTTTTGAAGTCCAGTAAGTCTTTTTATGATCATTACTTTAACTTCTTTATCAGGCATATTACTTATTTCTGTTTCACTTAGATCTCCTACTGTGATTTTGTCCTTTTCTTGCATTTGGGGCATATTCCTCCATCTCCTCATTTTGTCTCCCTTTCTGTGTCTGTTTTTCTGTGTTAGGAAAGTTAGCTATGTCTTCTATTCTTGAAAGTAGTGGGTTTATGAAGAAGAAGTTATGTAGTGCAGTGTCCCCTGTTCACCAGAACATGGTATTTCAAACAAGTCTCATATGTGTGTTGCTTATGCCCTGCTCTTTTGTCTGAGTCAATTTTTTGTCAGTACAGACATCTGCACTGAATATTTGCCAGTCATGGGCTGTGCTTCCTCTCTGTGGTGTTAGCAAGACCTAGGGAGGATTCTCAGGGCACTTGATCCACAGGAAGGCTCAGGAATTGAGGCAGTGGCATTAGCAAAACTTGTGCTCAGCCACTAGTCCAAGGCCAAATCCCCAAAGTATGGTGGCCTCCAGGAATGTGGTGCATGGTGGTGCCCAGGGACATGAGTTCTTAAACCACTTTATAGTCTCACCAATAATGTGTAAGAATTCTAGTGTTCCACATCCTCACCAGTATTTTGTGATGTAATTCCTTTTGAATTTTAAATTTTAGCTATCTTGAAAGTTCTTTGAAAGTTTTGTTTGGTTCTTTTTCACAGGGTTGTTGCTGATGCTGTTTTGTTCCTTTTAGTATAATTTATAGTTGTTATTTCTCTTTTCATTATATCCATGCTTACTTTATTTTTTAAACTTTTTAAAGATTTTATTTATTTATTTATTTATTTATTTATTTATTTATTTATTTGAGAGAGAGAGCATGAGTGGGAGGAGGGGCAGAAAGAGAAGGAGAAAATCTCAAGCAATCTCTGCACTGAGTGTGGACTTTGTCACGGGGCTCCCTCCCAGAACCCTGAGATCATGACCTTAGCTAAAACCATGAGTCACTCAGCTGACTGAGCCACCCAGGTGACCCCATTATTACTTTATTATGTATATTTTTAATAAGCATTTTGAATTATTATGTGCAAAGTTGTTATTTCTGGCATATCTGTCTCTGTTTCTGCTGACTAATATTCCTCTTGGTTATAGGACATATCTAGTATTTACATATTAGTATTTGATGGGATGATAAGCATTGGCAATTGCGTAGTTTTTAATACCTGCATTTTGTTCCCTTACTCAGAAGGCAGTTAAATTACTTGCAGATAATTTCTATCCTCTCAAGATTTTTTTTTAAACTTGTTAAGGTAGAGGTAGAGTAACTTTTATTCTAGCACTAATGCTAACAAATGGCTCCTCTGCCATTCCCACTGAATGTCAGAGGTGTTCAGTAAGGTCTCTCACTTTGACTGGCTGAAGCTTGAATTCTTTCACTCTTGTGTATCAGTAATAATAATGATGCTTACTCTGAAGCCATTGTTCTTTGCCAGTCTCATGTAATTTTGCCCCACGTATGTGTAGATCGGTATTGATGAACAGACTCAAGATGACTCAGATTTCTGCAGGTGTTACCCTGTGTAGTTCCCTCTGTTCCATTGTTCTGCCCTGAGAATTTCAGATGCCTCAACTTCCTTTAGCCTGTTTGTGTTTCTGTAAGTCAGCAAGATCCATCTTCTCAACCTGCGTTCACCTCTCAGTGCCACATCTACAAAGGGCCTTTGGAGAGAAATCCAAGACAATAATAGAACTCTCCTTGTTTTTTCAATGATCAAACTTCTTTGCTGCCTGTTGTTCATAGTCTGAAAATGGTTATTTCAGACTTTTTCACTGGTTTTCTGTTTTTTGGCAGCAGGCAGACAAGTTGAATATAAGAAACTCTGTGATGGCTAGAAAGGTAAATAGAGTTTTTTTTTTTTTTTGTAAAAAAGTTCTAAGTAATTCATATTGAGATAATTATGTGTAAGGGAAACTGGGTGTCTCGGTTGGTTAAGCATCTCACTCTTGGTTTTGGCACAGGTAATGATCTCAGGCTTTTGAGCTCTAGCCCCATGTTGAGCTCTGCACTGGGTATGGAGTTTGCTTATGATTATCTCTCTCCCCAGGCACCTTAGTGGCTCAATTAAGTGTCTGCCTTCATCTCAGGTTGTGATCTCAGGGTCCTGGGATTGAACCTTATGTTGGGCTCCTTGATCAACAGGGAGTCTACCTCTCCCTCTCTGTTCCTTCTCCTTCTTGTGCGCAATCTCTCTCTCAGAAAAATCTTAAAAAAAAAAAAAAAAAGAAAAAAAAAGATTATCTCTCTCCCTCTCCCTCTGCCTCTTCCCATCTGCTTAGGCTGTATAAAGAAAAGAAAGAAAGAAAGAAGAAGAAAGAAAGAAAGAAAGAAAGAAAGAAAGAAAGAAAGAAAGAAGGAAGAAGGAAGGAAGGAAGGAAGGAAGGAAGGAAGGAAGGAAGGAAGGAAGAGGGGAAGGAAGGAAGGAAGGAAGGAAGGAAGGAAGGAAGGAAGGAAGGAAGAAAGAAAGAAAGAAAGAAAGAAAGAAAGAAAGAAAGAAAAGAAAGATCCAGCCCTGATGTTTCAGATCTTTATTTGCATAATATAACTTTTTGTCAGTATTTATATCACTGTTGGATTTCATTTGTCAGTTTGACTCCAATTATAATTTTTATGAAAATCTTTGTAATTATTTATTTAGTGGGTGAAATGACATTGTTAATTAAAGCACTTTTTGTCACAAGGAATTGATACTGTTTTCCAGCTTAAAACTAAATAGAAACTTTATTATAAATAAAAGTATATCTCACAGAACTAACTAAAAATTATTCTGTCAGATTTCAGGTATGAGCTCAATATAGCCCATAAGTTCCCTGTCTCAATGGTACCTTGGTTTTACTTTTTTCTCATTTTGGCATTCTATGTGTTCCAAGTTCATGTAGCATACTGAGGAGAGAAATGATCAATTTCACATTTCTGGAGGATTAGCTCTGAATGGCCTTTCTCAAAGTAGGAGGACTCTGCTAAATCAAAATTCTATGAACAGATATGTTGGGTCACATTCATAAACCTGGATATTTTTTATAATCACATGTACATTTGACATGCTAATATAAGAGAATTTTCTGGGAAACAGTGGTATCAAACACAGGCGTCTAATTTATTGGGTAGAATGGAGGACTAAGAGAGAATTTTATGGCAATTATACAATTTGTGTCCTGTCACTTTTTTTTTAGTATTTTTCTTTTTAAATATTAAGTAGTAAGTTTAAATGTTTTGAGAATGATGGCGTTGAAGGTAAGACAATAGGTAATTCTAAAATAGAATATTTAGCATTAGTATGTTCTTTGGATGTAGTAGAGAATATTGTCTGAAAGTCACGTGAACACACACTCTAGGATGCCTGGGACACATGAATAAAATGATAGAACTTAAATTCATTGTCTTTGCTAGGAAAGAAAAAAGGTAAACAACTCTGAATGATTTTTATCATGATTGTATCCTAAGAAAATCACCTCTCTATATTAATGACTTCCATAGTACATATCCTTTTAAAAAATTAATTAATTAATTTTTACAAGCCCATGTACATTGTCATATTAGTTTCAGGTGTGCATTATAGTAATTCTACAATTCTATACATTTCTCAGTGCTTGCAAGATATGTGCCCTTAATTCCTTTCAATTTCACCATCCCCCATCCACCTTGCTTTTGGTATGTTCTCTATATTTGAGTCTATTTTTGGTTTGTTTCTTTCTTTTTTTTTTTTCTTAAATTCTGCCTGTAAGTGAAATCATATGGTATTTGTCTTTCTCTAACTTATTTCACTTAGCATTATGCCCTCTAGATCCAACCATGGTGTTACAAATGGCAAGATCTCATTCATTTTTTAATGACTCTCACATTTTATTTTTGTGACAAGTTAGTACAATCTTTATGAGGAAAAAACCATTTATTTACCATGCAGTCATAGATGATTGTTTGGTACAATAGTATAATATAGTCCATTCTGACTTATTTTTATTATATAAATTAGTCATGATAAACAAATCCTTGCAGAAGTTTGTAGAGTTCACTGACTTATAATGATATTTAAATTTTAAGTAAAAAAAAAAAAAAAAACCGTTTGCTGTTTTAGCTAATTTGAAAACAAAGTCACTGTTTCTTTAACATATTTCTGAAGACTCCTACTACAACACAGATTTCTTAAAAAATATTTATTTTTCAAATATGTTTGCTTCCCCAAACCATAAAATAATTGTTCCAAAGGAATGTACATTGTAGTCATATTTTCTGAAGTAAAATTTAATATAAGAGGGAATTATTATTTAGGCCAGGGGAAGTCTAATTTTATGAAACAATAACATCAGCATAATTTATTGTATATTATGCAATGGTGCAAAATGTGGAAATGATATCTGATATCTTTAGGATATGCCTAATAGAAAATTGCTTGTCTATATGACCAGTTTCTAAATAGAAAAGTCAGGTTAATAACACAAATATTGCCTTTTTTTACTTCTATATGGCTCTTTAAAACACAAGAGACAAGTCAATTTAGGTTTTTGTTTTGTTTTACTGTGTGTGTGTGTTTTGCATATAAGGTTAACCGTATATTTGCAATTACTTATTTACCAATTATTTTTTAAGACAAAACCATCCTTACTCTGAAATTTGTTAAAACTTTTTTAAGTCTTACTTAAATTTATTTAATTACATTTTTTAGCAAAACTAAAATCACATAAATTATCACTGAACTTGAGATACCCATACATACAAATTAATTTCAATTTGGAAATATATATTTATTTTTATAGATATAAAAATGTATGTGTATATGTTTGTATAATATATACATATATATTATATATGTGTATTTACAAGTATTCATATAAAATTCAATGATTGATATATATATGTGTAATATATATATATATATACCACATATATACTATATATGATTACTCTTGGTTTTGATGATCTTGACAGTTTGTGGTGTATTGGTCAAATATTTTGTTGAATGTTTCTTGATTGGAACTGGGCTAATGTCTTCTCATGATTAGAATGGGATTATGAAATTTTTGGAGGGAGATCATCAGAGGTATTCTTATTACATGGTATCGATTGCATATATTATCAACGCAACTTCACTGATGATGTTACCTTGATCTCTTGGCTGAAATAGTATTTGTCAGGTTTCTCCTGGATAAAGTTATGTGTGGGGTATCCCAGACATAAGGAGAGTGAGTTATGTTCCAGTTACTTGTGTATTGAATGTATACATAAATTATTTTGAAACCTTCTGCATGAGAGACTTCTATTCCTATTTATTTATTTATTTATTATTTATTATTTATTATTTATTATTTATTTATTTATTTATTCCTCTCATTCTATCAGTATTGACTCATAGATACTTCAAATACTTTGGGTTTTAATACAATACTCTTATTTTTATTGTTTTGCTCATATTGTTCCAGGCTTACCCATTGGGAGCTTTTTCATTTGCTCCTGTGATTCCTTGACATATTTCATCATTATATGTGTGTGTATGCATTGTGTGTATACATGTGTATCATTTTCCTTTTTTTTAAGGTCTTCCTTGCATTTCTTTATATAATATATTCCAAACTTATCTCTATATTTACTTTCCAGCTGAACCCTATTTCCTTTTATTGGTAAATGGCATTAAAAACTAATATCTGGGCATTAGGTAAGCTCATTACTACAGGATATTTGCTTATAGGTACTCTGAATTGATATAGCAAGGAAATGTATGTATGCATGTATGCATGCTAAACTGTGCATTACATAATTCTATAAATATTTATGTATGTAACCACACATACACATATCTATATAAATAATGCTAAATTTTGTTTATGCTGATACCTCCAGCTCAAATCCATCACCATATGGGTCATTCGGGTCTCCTCCCCGTGCTTACCTATAACTCCGTTCCAACAATGAGAAATCTAGCTCCTACACTTAACCATCCGTTTACTTAATTGTTCAATTTCAGTCTACATTTATACAATAGTTTCAGAATTTCTAATCTGTACACCCTTGGAAACAACTATATCAAGTAGAATATTTCGCCTATAAACATTTATTTTTACCTTTATTCTTACAGACTCAACTAATTTCTGAAGTTACTTAGGACGGCACCTTTTCTGCTCACTTCCCTCACTGAGATTGTTTCGTATGTTTGTAATATAGCTGGATGCTTTTGGAATATTCTACATTCCATCCTGTGATACCTTGACCAATTCAGTGATTTTTTTTTTAAATTGGTGAATGTTAAACTCCACTCTGTGCAGTCAAATTCTCTAGATTTTTGACAAATGCAGAGTGTCAGATGTACACCATTACTGTATCACACAGAATAGTTTCTCTGCCTCTAAAATCTCCCTTATATATTAGCTTCTCTAAAAACCTCTGGCAACCACTGATATGTTTACAATCTCTATAGTTTTGCCTTATCCAAAAGTCATCTAAATTGAATCATATAGTATGCAGCTTTCCACACTGGTTTCTTTTACTTATCAATATGTATTTAAGATGTATCCATGTCTTTGAGTGGTTTGAGATCCCATTTCATTTTGCTGTAAAGTAGTATTTTATTAAATGGATATACCACAGTTTATCCATTCACCTACCAAAGAATATCTTATTTGCTTCCAGTTATTGATGATTAAAAGCTAGCACTATACATATTTTCTTGATGGCTTTGGTGTGTGCATAAGTTTTCAACTTAGTTAGATAGTTATGTAATTGTACAATTACTGAATAATAAGTAAGATTTTGATTAGCTTTTAAGATACTGTCTTCCAATGTCTCTCTATTAATTTGTACTTCCACCAGCAGTTAATGAGAACTTCTGTTGTATTACTTTCTTGTCACCAACTGGTATCATCAGGTTTTGGATTTTAACCAATTTAATCAATGTGTAAGGGTACTTTGTTTTCATTTGCAACTTCTAAATGACAAATGAAATTGAACATCTTTCACATGTTTATACATCATATATCATTTGATGAGATGTCTGTTTAGATATTTTACCCATTAATTATTGGGTTAAATGTTGTAATCATTGAGTCTTATGATTTTTTTGATATTAGTTCTTTATTAGATATGTGTTCTGTAAACATTTTTCTTCCAGTATATGACTAGTCTATTCATCTTCTTCATAAGACTTTTACAGATCATAAGTTTTTAATTTTAATATACTTCAACATATCCTTTTTTTCTCCTATGGGCCATGCTTCTTAAAAAAAAAACTTGGGGGGTCATGCTTTTGATGTTCTATCTAAAATCTTGTCACCAAACCCAAGTTTTCTCTAATGTTTTTTTCTACAAGTTTTATATTTTACCATTTTAAATTTAGATCCATGATCCATATTGAATTAACTTTCATGAATAGGGATGCCTGGATGGCTCAGCTGTTGAGCTTCTGCCTTTGACTCAGGGTGTGATCCCAGGGTCCTGGGATTGAGTCCCACATCGGGGTCCCTGCAGGGAGCCAGCTTCTCACTCTGCCTATATCTCTGTCTCTCTCTCTCTCTCTCTTACTCTGTGTCTCTCATGAATAAATAAAATCTTAAAAAAAAAAACTTTCATGAATAGTCTAAACTCTGTACCTAGGTTTTTGTTTTAAACATATAGACACTCTATTTTCCTAAGACATTTGTTAAATGAATGAAATGTTACTTGTGGATAAATGTATTTTGCATTAATAATCTTTGTCTCATGTCTTTATCACTCACCTTTCCAGAATTCTAAAACTACCCTTCTGTCTACCACATCTCAATCTGTCATAATTTGGCTTCTGTTCCATCATTCCAAAAAGTTTACTATAAGTCACTAAGGTTAAAGTAGCATATACTTTGGGATTTCTATAGTTTATGATTTTATAGAAATGACTATTTTAAAAGTTATTATAATTATTTCCCAATTAAATGCTTAACAAGATAATATATGTGTGTGCATATATATATGCTGTATACAACAAATAATAAATTAATTTCACATGAATAATAAAAGAAATATCTATCTCTTTTCCTTTAAGGGATTTTGGAAAATTGTTGCAACTCTAGCCATTTTGGTTTTATTTTGTTCCTGACTTGCCTGAGTCTGGCTGATGCTCTGCTATATATGCCAATGTTTGTCTTGTAAATTTGTAGTTTCTATTATTTTAGATAGAAAACTTCAGTAAAAGGAAAGTGATTTCTGCTTACCTGAGTTCTCCAGATTAGGTAGCACAATGCATTGAAAATATTTTAATTAATTTGTGGGGGGAAAAGACAATGAATATTATAGTTACATCATTTGTTACTCTTTGTATTACTTATGGGACTTAGTTGTAGGTAACCTCGGGAAAGTTTAAGATAGAAATGTTTTTTTTTTAAATATTGAATAATTTACAGCATGTTAGAAGGGTCAGATTATGGGCTTGAATGAAAAGTGATCAGAAAAAGCAGTCAGGGGCAACACCCAGCGAGATGACATAGTTAGTCAAACATGCCATTGTCAATGCTGCCAGCTGGATGCTGGAATCTCTGTCCCAGCACTTCCAGAAGAACTAAATGTCCCTCTCATGGAAATATTTTATACAAGATGTATTCATGTATAATATTTTTAAAGAAGTAGTAGGGATTATACATATTTGACTGTGATTTTATATCAGTATATACATGTTTATTCTTTTACATTTCTGTATAACATTATATTTTCTTAAAAAAATATATTTTCTTTGTTCTCATTAACAATTCAGAAATACAAAATCATTCTTAGGTACCCTTATGATAATTTGGGTATAATTATAAGTATTTTAAGCTCTAACTTTTAATTTACCATTAATTTATCTTCGATTTTTACTTATAATTTTAAATTTTTAAATCT